>NW_028186834.1:7829-105083 GCF_003343005.1 Rhea americana | reverse complement strand
TCCCAGCTTGGTAGCATCAGCAAACTTGCTGAGGAGGCACTCTGTCCCCTCATCCAGGTCATTGATGAAAAAGTTGAACATGGTGGGACCCACCCTGGTGAGCCCTGGGTGACTCCACTAGCCACAGGCCTCCAACTAGACTCTGTGCCATTGATGACAACCCTCTGAGCTCTGCCATTCAGCCAGTTCTCAGTCCACCTCACTCTCCACTCGTCTAACCCACACTTCCTGAGCTTATCTAGGAGGATGATCTGGAAGACAGTGTCAAAAACCTTGCTGAAGTCAAGGTACACAACATCCACTGCTCTCCCCTCATCTACCCAGACAGTCATTCCATCACAGAAGGCAATCTGATTGGTTAAGCAGGATTTCCCCTTGGTGAATCCATGCTGGCTACTCCTGATCACCTTCTTTTCCTCCATGTGCCTGGAGATGATATYCAGAATGAGCTGTTCCATCACCTTTCCAGGGATGGAGGTGAGGCTGACTGGCCTGTAGTTGCCTAGGTCCTCCTTCTTGCCTTTCTTGAAGACTGGAGTGACATTGTCTTTCTTCCAGTCCTCAGGCACCTCTCCTGTTCTCCATRACATTTCAAAGATGATGGAGAGCGGCCTGGCAACATCTGCCAGCTCCCTCAGTACCCATGGGTGCATCCCATCTGCACCCATGGATCTGTGGATGTCTAGCCTGCCCAGAAGGTCTCTAACCCTTTCCTCCTCAACCAAAGGAAAGTCTTCCCTTCTCTGGACTTCCTCCCTCACATCCAGGCTCTGGGATTCCTGAGGGCTGCCCTTAGCAGGGAAGACTAAAGCAAAGCAGGCATTCAGTAATTCTGCCTTCTCTGTATCCCTTGTCACCAGGGCCCCTACCCCACTCAGTAGCAGGCCCACATTTTCCCTAGTCCTCCTCTTGCTGCTGATGTATTTGAAGGAGCCCTTCCTGTTGTCCYTRACATCCCTTGCCAGATATAAATGTAGGCCAGGTGTCTATTACATACTTTTCCAGACTGCAAATCACTTTTCTTCCTGCCATTTCCATGTTGCTTGCTGAACACCAAAAAAACCCTAAACACTGTAAAACTAAGGGGCGAGGGGGAAGACACTCTCCATATCCAGTTCTGCAAACACTGCAAAGCTTTCCAGGCAAATGAGTGTGACAGAAGCTGTAAAAAGATTTTAAATGCTTATAGATCTGTTAATTCCACCTGATAGTCCCAACTTAGTTAACTATCTCTTGTTTCTGTAAGGCCTAAACTACATCAGTTAGAAATACTGCACAGCTGATGTTTTAAATTGCTTGCATGTTAAACAGTGGAGGAGTTAAATCACTTTTTTTGAAGGCCTCTTCCTCCTGTAGGAGGGTTAGGAGCACCATTTAGCATTGCCATGTGGCAGAGGGCATAGTATTAGTGTAGTAAACCATTTCATCCTGACAGGCCCAGTATCTCCTCAAATACAACTAGAAAGGTGGGGAGAAGAGTCACTGGCTTTACTACTATGTCATTCATGAGGACTAAGTGTCAGATGAGAAACGTGGATAGCAATAAATGACACATTGTGGAGCCCATTTTTCCAGGAAACAGGGTTCTGGGTGCTAGCATAATTTTACTGCTCACCTTTCAGCAAATCTGAGAGCTGCTCTTTGTCAGACTGAGGGCTTTATACTCACTGTCCTGTCTGGACTGGTCTTCATGAAACCTTTGGTTCAAGGACAAGAATTTTCTCTCTGATTTAACAGAATTAAAATGTTTATTTTTCCTTTCTCTTCTTTTCAYGGAAGAAAATAAGTATTGCTTAGCAGAGAAGAAGCAAGGAGAAGGTTTATTTACACACGTTTTTAAGATTAAGTACTGAAACAGTGTGTGTGTTTTGCAGTGAAGTCTTACATGAGGAGCGTACTTCATATCTGCATTTGTACAGAAAGCAACCACAGTTTTGAGACAGTTATACCAGAGAGGTCTTCTCCCCAACGCCAGTGCCCATCACACAAGATAGTAGCTCTGGCAGTGTCACTGCTGTCCATCACAGCCACCTCAGAGGCTGCTGTGCTTGGGGCAGTGAAGGCAGTGAGGCAGAGGCAAGTGAAGGAGCGCTCCTGCAGCATCATGGAGCACTGCAACGTCCGAGTTACTCTGGGAGGGAGGGAAGTCAGCCCAAGCAGAGCCACCCGTTCCACCAGCAGCACTGGCCTGAGAGCCCTGACATAACTCCTTAGGGTAACTTTCCATCCCTGGGAAACATGCTATGTGGGTGACATTTTTAGATATCTCTGCCCCAAGCAACCATGAACAAGAATATGGAAGAGCTCAAAGCCAAACCATAATTCATTCCTTCTACAGTTTTATTTCCTTTTGCTGACATAAGTGTATCAGACAATCTCCCCTCTCTGCCCTGCCCTGCAAGGAGCTCATGACCAGGAGAAAAAAAAAACAAAAACAAAATTTAAATATATTTTTAAAAACGATACTACGTATGAATACTCCTTTCACCAAGAGTTTCATGACCCTTTCCAGGCACTGTAACACTTCAYCTTTGATGTTTGTAGACTCATGACAAACAGTCAAGTAGATAAAGGCTTGGCAAAAACTTCCACTAACAGGCATCTTAGACGGGTCAGTTTGATTTGCAGTGTTTCTAAAAAGATCCCTACATGGGATTCAAATGTGTGCTGGCAGGGCCAGGGACATGTACTGCACACAGAGCAGAAGACAGCACTGATACTGAATATGGGTGACCAATATGAAAGCCATTGAGAAATACACAGATAAAAATTGCTTGCAACTGAGTTGAATAAAAACTGAGCACTGTTTTAAGCCTTCACATTTCCTAAATATAAATAGTCAGTTCCGGCATACCTTCACTAGTACTTTAACATAGAACTTTAATCTTTTCCTGTTTGAGCACGTGAAACTCAAGGGAAGAAGTTCATCCTATGATTAACTCCATTCAGATCTGACTTATTCAGGCTAACTTGGTCCTTTCTTCTCAAAAGCAGACAACAATTAGCCATTTAATATTTGCTAACTTTATTCCAAAACACATGAGCAAGTGTTTCTAACTATAAATTCTATATATTTCAAACAGACTGCAACRACTTGCAACCTTTATGAGAACAGACTTTCGTGTAGACTTAAAGTTACTATCTTTCTTTCATTTTCAAATCCTTCACCTTTCAACAAAGTATGTGTGATTACAGACAGATATGTGTTACTTAAGGATAAAMAAAGATAAAATATACAGGTTTGTGAGTTTTTGCAGAGATCTCAGATGAGCTGCAGATTTTCTCATACTGCTGAAAAATTGAATATAATTATTACGAACAATTGCATGTGTGTGTTGGAGCACTTGTTTTTTAACCGGATGCCAAAATATTATAAGGCTCACTGAAAAAAATGCCAAGTTCTGATACAGCAATGGATACAAACAGCATAGTACTACAAATATGCTTAATTTTAAAGATGTCGTCAGTCCCACTCATGTCAAACTTTGATCAGAAGGTGACTTCTCCTTTCATCATGATTCCATTTGCGTTTTAAGTGCTTGAGCAAATAAGCTACAGAATATGTTTTGCCTGAAAGAGTTCACACCCTCCTGGATTGTAAAAACTCACAGGGATTTATTCCTTCTCACTGTAACTAATACCTGTCTCAAATACCAGSCTGAATAGGTAACTAATTTGAAATATAGAGACATCACAGGCTAGTTAATGCTCTGCAGGATATTTTCTGGCAGTGCTTATGTTAATTTATTTTTCCATCCTGATATCTCTAAGATAGGTGTACTGTCTTTTGGTGATAATTGAAAGTCGACATTTCCACCTTTGTCTCCCTTGGAAAACAAATAAGCAGTTATTCACTATATATATAAATATATATAAAAATATTTTCTCTGGGTATAGGAATCTTTTCTGCTGTGGTTTAGGGAAGCAAATGTGTGCACAGACGCATTTTTTTTTTTGAATGGCTGATCAGCTGTTGGAGGCAGCACCAGTCACTCCAGATACATAAATGGGAAGCCCTCGATTCCTGCTATCAAAAGCAGAGCACTGAAGACTTGTGCTGTTATRTGTGCTACTGTATTTTACTAAAGTAGTAGACACAAATCCACACTCCAGTCCCATGCCCCCATTCTGGGCCAAAACATCTCTGATATTGCATACTTTGTCATTAACCATGCTAATTACATAGACAGATCTAAAACAGTAGGCTCAGGCCTATTTCTAATTAATTTTGCTTTAAGACCTCTCTCTAACTTCATTATTTCTCTCCTACTTATCTCACAAGCAGAAGAACAGCTACAGAACTACAGATTTCCTTCCTTTTTTCTCCAATACTTTTTTTAATGGTAAATACTAATGCCTTAAGCTCTGTTATGAATGCTATTTTATTTAACCATTTTTCAAAAAATGCAAAATATTACTCGTTGCTTGTGTTCCCCTCACTTCTATTGTTTCAATAATTCTATTTATGACCAATGATTTGCTTAAGCCTTTAAATGCAGAGAAGAAGCTGGAGACATCCGTCAGCGTTAAAGACACTTTGATCCTTGTTTTTCTGCAGCGGACTGGGAAATCCCCATGAATAATAGGAAAGGAAATCTAGGGGGTTTCCCTGAAGATCAACAGACTGTCTGAGCATCTTCTAAAGTGCTATGCAGCAGGAACACTGACAATCGAGTCAGAAATAATAGATATAAGTAGGAGTGATTAAAGCAATATGCTTAGTCTAAGCTTTTGCAGGAAATTAGTAATAACTAACACATAGCTTTTCAAGCTGCTTTCTCTTTTCGTGCCTTCTACTACATCCAGGGAACAGAGAACCACAGAGAGTACTTAAGTGGTTTTTAGTGTTGCACAGATTAAAAGCTTGCAGCAAACAAGTGACTGGTACAGAGTTTCACAAAGCATTCAAATGAATTGTCAGTTCCCTGGAAAATGAAGTAGCACAGGGACAAAAACTGTTTACAAAAGATGAACAAACAAATTCATCCAAATATGTCCAAAGAACACCACAGGAGAATTTTTTAACACATCACAACAACTTGATTTCAGCATTTCCAAATGGAAAATTTATTCCATTTGGAAAAGGTCACTGATCGTTCCCCTTGTTCAAAACAGAACATTTTCAGCTTTAGTTTTGAAAAGGCAGTTTGTTGAAAGTGGGATATAATTTAAGAAATAAAAAAGAAATTAATCTAAAAATGAGGAGGAAGCATCACTGTAAAATATGCAAAATATTTGGTTTGAGGGAGAACACAAATAAAGTTGGAGGTATTTCTTGGTATGTTTTGCAGCAAATGGTTCTGTTTCGGTTTGACTTTAGTTAATTTCTATTCCTTGCTCAGTCAGCAGTTCTTCTGGTTCAGTCAGCATACTAAAAGCAAATTTATCAGACTGCCCCAGTCTAGAAAAATCTTTTTAATTACAGTCCAAAATTTTGCTCACACCTACAGGCAGGCATCCRTGTCCTGAAGATGTGATTACTCCCATTTTGTTCGTTGTCCTTCACTTTAAGCTCCACGCAGGTGCCTCTTGCTTGGGCTTCATGCCTTGGAGAAGCAGAAAGGCAATGGAGTAACAGTTGTTTGGATCTAGTCCTTGAGGTTCCCCCATGCCTCAGTCCCTCAGCTTCAGCCCTACAAACAGCCCAAGATGACATTACCTCCTGCTGTAGGAGTAATGGGCATTTTCTACCTATGCCCATGCGAAATTTAAGGGTATTTCATGTAGGGTACTTCAGCAATGCATTTTGGCTCTGTCTGTGAACTTCCTGAACTGGCTGAAAGGCAGAGCTCAGAGGGTCTTCATCAGTGGCATGGAGTCTAGTTGGAGGCCTGTGGCTAGTGGAGTCACCCAGRGCTCACTACTGGGTCCCACCCTGCTCAACTTCTTCATCAATGACCTGGATGAGGGGACAGAGTGCCTCCTCAGCAAGTCTGCTGATGCTACCAAGCTGGGAAGAGTGGCTGATACAGCTGAGGGCTGTGCTGCCATTCAGAGAGACCTGGACAGGCTGGAGAGCTGGGCAGAGAGGAACCTTATGAGGTTCAACAAGGGCAAGTGCATGGTCCTGCACCTAGGGAAAAATAACCCCAGGCACCAGTACAGGCTGGGGGCTGACCTTCTGGAGCGCAGCTCTGCAGAGAAGGACCTGGGAGTGCTGGTGGATGGCAAGGTGACCATGAGCCAGCAATGTGCCCTTGTGGCCAAGAAAGCCAATGGTCTCCTGVGGTGTATTAGGAAGAGTGTTGCCAGCAGGTSGAGGGAGGTGATCCTGCCCCTCTCCTCAGCCCTGGGGAGGCCTCATCTCRAGTHCTGTGTCCAGTTSTGGGCTCCCCAGGACAAGAGAGACATGGAGCTACTGGAGAGAGTCCAGTGTAGCGCTACAAAGATGATCAGAGGGCTGGAGCACCTRCCCTGTGAGGAACGGCTGTGGGAGCTGGGCCTCTTCAGCCTGGGGAAGAGAAGACTGAGGGGGGATCTGATCAATGTGTACAAGTACCTGAAGGGAGAGGGTCAAGGGTATGGGGACAAAGTCTTTTCAGTTGTCCCATGTGACAGAACAAGAGGCAATGGGCAGAAACTGAAGCACAGGAAGTTCTGCCTGACCGTGAGGATGAATTTCTTCCCTGTGAGAGTGACGGAGCCCTGGCACAGGTTGCCCAGAGAGGTTGTGGAGTCCCCTTCTCTGGAGACATTCAAAACCCGCCTGGATGCAACCCTGTCTACCATGCTCTAGGTGACCCTGCTGAGCAGGGAGGTTGGACTAGATGATCTCCAGAGGCCCCTTCCAACCTTACTGATTCTGTGATTCTACGATTCCTATTAACGTGGGCTGAGGGGCAAAGTGATAGGTGCACTTATGGCTCACSTTGAAATCCCACAGAGGTGTAACACAGTCTCCACCCCTGCACCCTGCATCAGCACTTCAAGTTAACATTATCTTTTCTGTTGAAGAGAAGCTGGAATATTGCTAGGAAAGGGGAGAGGAGGCAGGATGGGACATTCGCCTTATGTTACTGCAAGGCAGACAATATCTGGTGTGAGCAATAAAAAGACCTACACGTTACAGAGAAGCTGCCATGAAAACAAGAACAGATGAGGWCGCAAGATGTGGTGTCATACAAAAGACCATTTGTTACATTGCTGTTCAAGGACTTGTGCCAGTAAATACTGCCAACAGCAAAACTAATGTGTTGGGTGAAAAAAAGCTTCAGCAATACCAAGCACAGTGCAAAGAYGGATGGCAACATTTGGGTAATGAACAGTAGAACATTGCAATACTTTTTTTTCTAGTGCCTCCACCTAAAATGTCTGTCTTGACGTAAATGCTCCCTTGAAAGAGTTCTTAAAAGACTGGTCAATGCTAGATTGGTCTGGGTCTCAAGTCYCAATCCTACTATCATTTTCTCACAGTAAGCAGACTTTGGAAAAACTACAGGGAGATTTCTGGAACAAGGATGTGCTGCTTGTTCTGTCTGAGGGTCGCAGTTCCTGTGTTCCTTTTTCCTCTGCCCTCTAACAYGCCTTTTTGCGCAATGGCACGTGTTCAGGGCTGTTGTGAAAACAGCCTCTGAATCTAGATCCCTGAGGGACACAGATGGAGCCATGCCTCATTTTTGGATTAAAGTGGGGTGTGAAATGCACACAAAACAGCCCTGTTCAGGTTAGGACAGGTCTTGAGCTGCCCAGACACTGATTCCTGATAACTTTCAGATAAAAATAATACAAGAAATTTGTAGAGTCATGCTGGAGGACAGGAGATCTTCCAAATAGGAGTCTTGGACACAGATATCAACTTGTTACTTTAGGTGMCAAAACAGCTTTTGGACTAATCACTGATTTCCAACTGCAAAGCCTTCCTTCATTTTCACCAGACAGGGCACTGAAAATAATACAGTTGCAAAGATAGATCCAAGATCAAAAATTGAGAAAAAAAAGAAACTYGGTAATATTTCACATTTAATTTTCGTTTAACTTTCAACTCAGGCTCTTCTGTTATAGTGGAAAAAATACTGCTTCAGGACACTTAACTGAACAAAAAAGATGAAGTTATACAGTTCTAGATTGACATAAGAGAAAAAAATGAATGATTCCTAACCTAACACTCTGCAGGTAGTTTTCCAGCATTTGGTCATTTTATTTGTTATGCTATCCTACTGGCAATTTCTTTAATGAACAATTTATCTTATATTCCTTCCACTTGAGTATTTCTTTCTTTGTCCAAGCTTATTTTCATGGAAGTTGTCCATATTTGTCAAAAATTCCAAGGACTGTTGTACATTAATCTCTAAGGTAGTGATAAGATTTTACATCTGCTAAAATTTATTTTCACCTGCTGCACTAATTAGCATAATAGAAAGTCTATGTTATTACARACATTAAAAGTTCAAACTTTAAAGGCTAGATTCCTGTATTTTTAAGCCAAAGGGCTGACCTAATTGGAATAATCTTTATGCATCTGAAGTTCTTCTCATAAACACTTTACACGTTTGTTATTCACCAGGATTATCTTCCATAAAAATCTATCATCGTTTACCAAGCAACCTGCCACAATTCACTTTCATAGCCACTAGATTGTATATTTGTTTCCCTATGACCAGTGTGCTCTCATAACCTTTTATCTCCCTCTTTATAAGGAAATTGATCCATAATTTCAAGTCATGGACATCTGTACATGCAGAAATTAGTTTGCCTTGGTGTTGTTGGACCTCTTCAACAAGGAAGAATTCAAGTCCAAAGAAATTACTATGTTACACTATGCAGTGGGAATTCGTAAACTAACCGCAGCAGACTCTGATTCATCTTTCGACTGCTGAATTTTACATTCCTCTCTCAAACACCTGAAAAGATCACTCTTAATCATAAAGCAAACTAATTTTCACTCAGGCACCCACAATAAAATTGAGAACTTATCTTAACTATTTGCTCTCCTTCACAATAGCTTTATGGGCTTGGTTTCTTATCTCACACTCAGTTGCACTTTGCTGAATTTCCTGAAGTCACCAGCACCCTGGCCGTTCTTGCCGTGCACTTGCARAGCGTGCGCAGGGCTTTCCCTGGGCATCCCTCACAGCCCTGCATGTCTCACACAGCTCTCAGCTGCCAACCCTCTTCTTGCACTGTCCAAAGCACAAATAAACATTATCCAGCCCGAACCATTTGTAACTGCTGTAGGGAATGAACCTGAAGGAGCGCATTACAGTGTTAGCTGCATTCCTGTTGCCTTTTGTGCAGGCACTCCAAACGAGGCTGGAGTGCATTTTGCTCACATACCTTATCCAGCTCCCAGCTGAGCCATGAAATCAAGATGCCTGAAGTTAGCCACGCTGGTAGGGAATTAGCGCTTCACAGCTTTGTAGCCTTACAAACTAAACAGCCATGACAAAGGATGTCTTACTGAGTGGAAACAGAGCACAGTTGACTTGGAAAGATGAAGCAACAGGACTAATATCCCAAACTAAAATTTAAATACAGATTTAACACTATTTTTCTTTCCTGTAAGTTTGAATTTATTTTACATGGTGTCTTTTTACCCTTAAAATGGTGGACTGCAGGCATAGACTGAAGAAAGCCTGGTGCTTCGGTGAGGTTGAAGAAGTGTTTGGAGGGACAATCCACGTAGGGGATGTGAGGCATACCTCCTGCACTGGAGCTGGTCAGACACCAAAGAGCAAATGTGGGAAAAGGCAGGAAATGGAATCAAATGAGCTAGTGAATTCAATGTGGCTAGCAGAAACAAAGAGGACTTGAAGATGATGAAGAGGACAGATGGTCTGAATCTGGATCAGAGATGTTTATCCCCATGGCTGTAGTTGGACTTCGTATATTTAACAGAGACCCAGGAGACCTAAAGAGGAATTCACAAAAGTCGGGAAAGGATACATTAGTAACTGGGCTTGAGTAAAGCTGAATGGGTATGAGAAAATGATCTGAAAAGTCTGAAACAACCTTTCATTATTGTTTTGCTTTGGTTATTAAGGAGAATATTGGCAGCTCTAAAGGCAGTAAGTAGCAGAGAAAATGCAGATGCTTTTTCTACACCCAGTGTTAGTAGTTGTGAAGGCCACAACAAGCTGACCTAAAATAAAGCAAGCTTTACCTTTGCTTGCTTTCTTGGATTCATGAAACAGATGTGGTATTTGCCTAGCTTAGGAAATACGGATGGACAGATACGCCTGAGGATGGCTTCCTGCTTAGATAGGTCACTTCTGAATGCCTGTCACTTTTACCGTTCACAAAGAGATTCAGCTCTGAGTTTGTGGATTTTTTTCTTTGTTGTCAAATTGAGTTCAGAGTGTAGAAACAGTGCTGATTCACACTGAAACCTATGAATTTTTTAAAAAAAGAGTCTTAATAAAACATCTTTCAGCTAAAGTGGAGCTAAGTATGAGAAGTTTGAGCTACCAGCACAGATGATGAAGTGCACGGCTAGAGAAAAAAAAAGAATTTAAATTAAACTCTAAAAAAATTTCTTCTCTGATTGAAATTCATATTTTTCAAAACAAGTGAAGTTTTCTTATTCATATTTGCTTTTCTGTTTTAACAACACATAAAATCTAACTTTCAAGAAATGTTTCATATTTGTAAGAGGTGTCATGAAAAACCACATACTAGCACCTTTACTAGTGATAGGATCACCTTGTGAAGGAAATCCTTTGAGAGAAATGGGACTTAGAATGTTATAGAATCACAGAATGATGTACATAGGAGTAAAATATCATATCTACAAACAAATATATTGTCCTTATGAACATCTATACAAATTGCTTTACATCAGCTGAAATCACTGTTCACTTTTCAGCTGCTAAAAATGAAACYGTAAATGATGGGTTACAATGTTTTTTGGCCAAAAGAAGACCTATGCAGTCCTGCAGTTCTCTACAGGCATCTTCTGTGTTCCTTGTTCTCCTGCCTGAAAAGGAGAAAACTTGGAGTCAAGTCTCTTATGCCCATTTCCCAGACTTCACAAGTCACTTGACTTCAGGAACTTTTTTGTAAGGTTTTGCTCCTAAAAGAAGTTCTCCAGATCAGAATTGTTTCCTCCAAAAACAGTTATTGTTATTCTTGGGTGAATTAAGTGGTCATAATAATATCAGACTGATAGAGGAGGGAAGAAAATAATTTCTCCTCGTAGAACTCCAACAACATATTTCAGCTGCTTTGAAGAAATCAGGTTTGAGGCAGTTGTAGCTAATTGTTGATACTGTCAGCAAGGGAGTCAATTTTGATAGGATATTATGGCTTGATCCATTTTTTACTGAACCTGAGTCAAACACAAATTTTCTAATTTTTCTGAGACATTTTGTGTATTTAATTTCCTATAATGAAACTAATATCATGATATAAGTCATCAATTATCCTTTTCTCCTGACTTCTCTCAATACCTGAAAAAGAATGTAAGAAATGTGCAAAACAGAACAGAATTCCATACTTTATGGTTTAGAACAAATTACAAAATAAAATTTTACAAGATTAACCATGATCCCTTCTATCCATATCAAATGCTCTCTTTTTATTGGATTCTCATTTTACTTATAACTTCACATTTCTACCGAATGTGAAATAAACTACTAACCACTTTGGGTCAAATTCCTAATCAATGCATGTGAGATAGGTGAATAGCAATGAGACAACGTTACTAAACAGTTTGTAAGAACTGATTGCAAAACAGAGCCTTTTATTTTTAGAGATTGAAAAAAAAACAACTAAGTAACCACAAAAGATGCTATACAATTGAAGTACATCAGGCTCTGCCTCGGAAATTGTGAGTTTAGTTACAATTCCTGCATTTACTAAAGAAGGCCCCAACCCAGCATGTGACTAGTTTTCTGTGTATGCCCTGGGAGGTCTACAGAGAGTCCCTATCAATTTAAGAGTGAATCAATATCCTGTAGAATTCTGTACAATCCTGTGTAATGGAATCTTAATTACACAAGATTCTGGGTTAAACAGAGTTCAACTTCATCCTCCTGGGTAGTGCTTCATACAAATTCTAGCCTTTTTCCAAGTTAACCTTCTTTCAAGTTTCCTTTCCCTAAATTACTGGGTTCGGAGTTAAAGTGAAACACTGCCCAAATGACAATCAAAGAATAGTCTACCATTTTACCTCAGTTGAGAAGAATTTCACCAACTGTACTCAACTTTGTTATTACTAGTATTCTATTGGTTGCAACTTTCTTCTCCATTGTAATTCTATTTAACCAAAGACTTTGGATGTCACCCAGATGTTCACATAAATTATATTGTACTTTATTTGAGACTGACCTCATTTATGTCCTGCAGGCATGGAAAGACTTGGCAGTCTTTTATAACCCTCTTTTCTTTCTAAGACTGTAGAATCTCTAATCACATTTCCTAGAAGCAATGTGCATTCTTACTGTTATTAATAAAATGAGTGTCAAGATAAAGGTCATGTGGAGAACAATTTTTTAATGCATGCTACACAAAGAAAAACAGTTATTATTTCACTTCATTACACTGGGAGAGCTATTGGTTTCTCACTAAGTAACTCCTGCTTAGGTCATATAGCATGGTGTACCTTTGCCCCAAACTGAAATGCCATGGACTTTGTATTAAGTCCACTATTAAGTTCATTATTACTAAGTCTATGGATTTATTGCTCTAACTACCTGCATCCAAAGTGTTTACAAGACACAACTGTGCCTAGAGAGACCACGCAGCCCACTCCACTGCAACACTGCTCCAGTTGTCCGCTCCTGCACAGTGTCACAWTTAACACTAGCGCACCTATGTGTTTGGGAAGAGGAGAATGGGGTGTATACCCACATTCTCTCACCAAACAGCAACCTGATTGCTATGCATAAAGGATCCTTTTGAACACAGGAAGAAAAAAGGAAGTATCATAACTGAATGCCGCAGTCCAGAACAGCCTACACACACTGTAACTCATCTTWCAAAAATTACAATGTCTTGGTGTTCCAGGCACTTCCTAGAATTCAGTTCTGCTCTAAATTTTGAGAGCAGTTTACGAAGAAGACTATTTCTGTGGGATGAAACATCACTTGTTTACGCCACTGTTTAATTTTTCTAAATAAACTCACATACCACAATTCTCCAAAGTGTTGTTCAGCTTTATAAGCTTGCTGAGCTAGTCAATGGTAATTATCTTCATGGAGATATTTTATGTCTCTCTCTCTTTTCTTTTTTTTTCACTGCCAGGAAGAAGAGCGTTTCCCCAATGGACACTTCCATTCATTCACTGAGAGGTCYCTCAGGTGTATACATACCAAACACGTCAGTGAGACAAGGGACCTAACACCCTTTAATGAAATACTTTCATAAGATGTTAGAGATCCCAGACAGTGATAGCTTCAATTTACATGTGAAATTGGATTAATACAACTTAGTTATAACCCCAGATTCCTTTTGTCCATTTTGTTAACCTGTTCTGTCACAACAACTCATGACAACAGCAAGCCCTTTAAAGCCTTCTGATTTCAGCGGAGTGTAAGTCATAAAGATCAATGGTAAATGCTGAGAACTATACTGAGAAAGCACCAGAAGAAATCCAAAACATTTGGGGGAAAATGCATGAGGTTTATACTGTGAAAATGTCATTGGGGCACCCATAGAAAGTAAGTAACAATTGATGTCCTCCCTGTTTTGTAGAAACTCAAGATGAGACAATATGCATTTTGACAGCTGCTACTGTATCATGAAATGGCATAGGACAGTGGGTCTGTTCAGCATATGGACAACCATTCAAGATGATTCTCTAGTTTCAGGTTTGAATCTTATTTTCTTTGCTTCATAAGCAGGTCCCTCTTCCTGCAGTTTTGTGGCACATCTGAAAAATGATATATGCGTATGAAGCAAAGCCATGTAAGCTCATGTACATTCACAAMCCATCCAAACAAAACAGTAAAACCTACAAGAAAAAAAAAATAAAACCATCAGCAGACATTTCCTACCTAATAATGAACTTCCTTATCATTTTATTTTCAAACTGCTACTTTTTCATAACGTCTGATAATCACGCGGAGGCCTTCTCCTTTCAGGATACACAAACCACAGGATTCCGATGACTCACCCCMAAAGAGCTTTTAAACACATGAAGGACGGAAGGGCATGCTGTTTCTGCGTTAAAGCTTCCTGCCAAAGTCCAAAACTAAGCATACATAAATATATTTGGACAAAGTTTTAGCAATAAGGAGAAATTCACCTCTYTGTAACCCTTCCGGTGAGACTGTCTTGCCCATCTTATGAACTGTCCAATTGCATCCTGTTTGCCATACATTTCCTTTTTGAAGATCACAGCTGAAAGCAAGATACTTGTAAAACTGTTATTTGCACATAAAAGGGCAACATTGACTTTTGGATACAAAGATGTTAAAATTTGTTGTATTCAAAACTGGGTATGGTATAACTAATGGTCAGCAAAAGAGGCGTCAGTGCTGTAATTTTTGATATCCTTTGGTGAGGATCTGTCATTTGTTGCATGTTTAAATGAACTTTTTTCACAATTGGCTCCAAACTCGTCAACCGCTTGGTTTAACATCAACAGTAAATAACAAAGAAACATGCAGTTCTCTCTTCTTAAAATGGTAAAGATGAATCCTACAGTTGTCACAGCTTCTTCTCCTTCCAGAGTAGAGATACTGAGCCTATTGTCCTTTCCTCTAYGGGAATCCTTGTGGAGATACTTTAAAGAAAATAATCGTTGATGAAATATAGATTATAAGGATGCGAAATTGCAGCCCCACTGACACTGCTGCTGTCAGTAAACCTTCTGGCTTTTTTCACAGTGCTTCTCTGGAGACGTGCCATCCCAATCACCTGATTTTAACACCTGCATGGGCAATTGAAAAATGGAGAGAAAAAAATGGAGGTTTCTAGGCCTCATCTCCTCAAAATAAAGTCCAATTATCCCGGAAGTATCTGTTTCACTCATGCTTGATGATTTCTCTGGCCATGATTTGGACTTTGATGGAAATGAGTCAGCGGAAGCTCAAGTGAAATAGAACAGATGACTGTGTTTGCTTTGCAAAACAGTAAACAGGAGATTCGCATAAACACCAAGGGCCAAAAGAAACACCTACATGCTCTAATTATCAAAATAAAGTGATGTAATCCCTAGATTTTATTGATCCCATGTACAGGAGTGCCTACCCTGTGTCAAAGGCATGAATGAAGGTCATGCAAAGCTCTGGGTCCTAGAAGCACAGAGTGAAATGCTCATGGCCTTATAGAGGACCTCAAGTTTTTCAACCTGAATTGCATTTTCTGCAGCTGAAAGTACATTGATTTCAACAATTTAAAACTATCTATCTTGTTTATGCTGCAGTCATATCTCAGGGGCCAACCCCTTAGGTGCTGCAGGTGTGTTACTGAGGACAGCAGGCAGGCTACTCTTCACATGGGCAGAATTTCCTCACAAGGAGAGAACAGGAGGGATCCCAGGTGAAGAGGCGGGTAACCAGTCTGTGGTGATTTGTGGGCAGGGTGAAGCATTTCTGCAGGAGACCCACAAAAAACCTGTGTGGATACATACAAGCATTACAAGGATAGACAGAGGACAAGAAGCAGGAGGTCTCACGCTTTCCACTGTGCAAATTATAACTCCCTTTCCTCTCCTCTACACTTTACCATTTTATTATTATCCAGATGCAGAGGGCAGATGACAGTCATTTCTCTAGGGTGATGAGTACATATAACACATCATGCTTTCATCACTCCCACACAGAGATGCCCACATAGACCTGCATTTGCAGCTGACAGAAACACTTCTGGATACAGCTTCTTGTTTTTCTTAATCTAAAACACAAATGTAAAATTCAAGAAATATAGAACACCATAACACAAAGACTTTCATATATGTTGTTCATACCTTAAATTCCTCTATTTCAATGTATTATGTGATATTCTAGTGGCTTTTTCCACCTAGATCCAGACATGTCTTAGTGAAATTTACTATAAGATCTACACAGTGCCTTGATGATGAAAGCCATTTTACAAATGCATATTACTGAACCTTTGGATTTTTTTACTCTGTTTGTACTAAACTTCCATTTGAACTARTATCCTCTGTTTCTTAAGAAACAAAAATCATCACCCACTTTTTCATGTAATTCATGAAAATCAATAATCACAGAAACAATGTTCCCCATTTTACATGTCTCATTTTGTAGTTCAGAATCTGCATCATTCTGGATATTTGAAGGAAGCATATACTTAATACCAAAGCAGCATGTGCAGGACCTAACAGGACAACAGGTTTTGGAAATAAAGGGAAAGCATTCTATATTTATTTAATCTGGTATACATTTCAGTTTTTCTGAGACCTTGACTGAAAAAAGGCTTTGGAAGCACACTCTTATATGACATTCTCTTAGGTGAACATGGTTTAGATTATGCTSTTCTAAGGTGGTTGCTAAACTTTTTGGAAAAATGTACTTCAAGCAGTGATGATATCACTGTTAAAGAAGTATGTATCAAGTAAGCTACAGTTTATGCAAGACAAAGATTTAATATTTTCATTAATATCTCTTTAAATGAGATGGAGAGCATAATCTTGACAAATTAAGGAAAAGGTGTGAAAACACTGGGTTCCAATTTTCACTAAGAGCAAATGAAAAATTCCAGTCAGTCACAGTCAAACATTTCAAATACGAAGTGGGAAATGATAGAGAGTGAAGTCTTGCAGAAGGGCATCTAAAGGATAGTGAATGCTAGATTAAACAAGCCAAAGCCCTCTACTGTATCAAAAAAGGCAAAAAGCTCATCTTACAACAYACAAACAGATGTCCCAGCTGAGAGGCCCAGGGAGAAATTCTCTATGCTCTGCCCAGGGAGAAATTCTCAGAGTTCAGCTGAGTTCTGTGCCTACTTTTAGGCATCCTCTCTCAGGAAAGACAGATATACCTATAAATGAATATATTACAACTGAAGATCTCRAATGAGAATGCTCACACTGCTCAAAAATACAAGTGATAAGGAAAGACTGAAAGAACTGGAGTCGTCTAGTTGAGAGGAAAGTGAAGGGAGATACAGTTATTCAAAGAGGAAAAGAACAAGACAAGGAGTGATAAGGTTTGGGAACCTGTGGTAGGGTAGCTTGCAGTCAGACCCTAATGGCATAGTTTGGATAGCTTAGATCATCTGTGTAAAGGTTCCTGCATCACATGTTCCTGAGGACACAACAGACAAGCAGTTCTTACTGACAATTGTCAGAAAGCAGGAGATGAGCAACGTTAGTACCTGGATCAGGTCCAGAGTCTCCAGTATGCCGCCCAGGCACCTTGCTGGTCTTGTTGGTAGAATAATCTCTAGAGATTCTGGAAGGGTTGAAGGGATTAGAACAAAGAACAAAACAAAGGAAAGCGTGGAGATACCCTGGCTTGTCCAGAGGCTTGAAATTTACACGCCCAGAACATTGCCTACAATGAGATACCCTCCAAAAGACCAAAAATATATTGAAATCAGAAAAGTTTAGTTTTAGTGGAGCTAAAACTAGAACACTAGAACTTTATTAATTGAGAAAACTCCAAGAAAGTAAGCCAGATAGTATAGAAGCAAAGGATTTGTACACAACTCTTCCTCTGCAGGCAGATCCTCACATCCATGTTTGGTTCAAGCCAACTCAGGGACTTCTGGAGTAGCAGCAAATTCTCTTCAGCCCCCTCTGGGAAGCTCCCCAGTATATTCCTCCAACACACAAATATCTGATCCCTACCGAGGTGCTGCTGCCTGCGTGCCTTCTTTTCCCAGAGGGTTCAAGCCAACCTCATCACTTCTTAATGGAACATAATACATCACCCAAAACATTCAGATGAAACAAGTATCATCCATCACATATTTTTGGAGAAAAATATACCGAATTACAATGTCAGTAAACATGGACAAGGCRTTTCTAGCATATAAAGCCAAAAGGAATCACTTCAGCCGTCTAGCATGAGTTCTGACCACAAAATTTCTCTACATTGTTTTTATTTGAACTGGAACAGAATTTTTCTTTAAATACCCAAATTCCAATTTAAAACTTTCAGCTGAAGAATATTCCACATCTTCTAATATATTGTTTCAACAGTTAACTAGCTTCACTGCTAAAAAGCTGCATCTTATGTCTAATCTGTATTTGTCTTGCCTCAGTTGTCATTCACAAATTCCTGTGATACATTTGCCTGCTAGGTTTAAAAGACAAATGTYAAAGTTCTGAACATTATTTGAGCACTGACAAGCTGTGATCAAATCACATCTTAATTTCCTCTTTGGTAAACCAGCTATGTTGAATCTCCCAGAACAGGGTATGTTTTTCAAGTCATTACTCACCSTTGTGGCTCTTCCATGAACCCTGTGTACTTTATCAACATCTTTCATGTTGTTGCAGAAATAGTGGTATCCGTGATACACGAAAAGAATTTTTTTAACTCTCCCTGTCTCCTTAATACTTCTAAATGGATTCTTAAGCTATTTCATATACATACATATACGTATACATATATATATAAATATATATATACAGTATCATAGGGAGAATGTATATATCATCCACTGCTCCCAGTCTAAACAACATTGCCCACCTTTTGACCTTGTGCTAACTTTTATTAATTTGTACATTTATACATTTAATCCATATTGGTTAGTCCATAACCCAGCCTCTTCACTGTTCCTCCATTTTTATGCCATCTGCAGACTTCAAACACTAATAATTTTATGTTTTTTTCTCGAGTTATTGACAGAAATGTTAAACATGTTAGACCTAATCAGTAATACAGACCACTCCAGTATCTGCCCTGTAATTTAAAAGTTATTGTAATCTCACAAAATTCAGTTTGCATGGTTATGTTTCTGAGTCATCCTTCATGGTTTCTCATAAGTTTTTGTGTTTACACATATGTGTGCATATATGCCTGCATATACAAAGGGTTAGTCCGGAATCCTTTCACTGAATCCTTGTGACAGAAACAAGGCCATTTATCAAAATCACACTACAAAACTGAGCCCATATTGATAGGATGTATTTTGGTAGTACCAAAACTTCCTATTTGGACATTTTTAATAAAGAAAACTTTGATTTTTCACTTCAAGCAATTTTTATGTCTTAAGTGATTTTTAGAAACCTGAAAATAGCTAAAATCAGAGTAAAATGTTTATGACCAAATAACTCTCAAAACAAAAAAAGTCAACCAAGGTGCTTTAAAAGTGTTCTTTCTTGAAGGACACTTTCAAAGTTWGTTTCATTTCATTTTACTTCAAAACAGACTCTGAAATTGTCAAATTTCCTAGGAAACAAAAATACCATTTCAAGCCAACTCTTAACATTTGTGCCTCAATCAGTTTTCAAAGTGCCATGGGCAGGTCACAAGGATAACAAACCCCCAGATGCTGCAAAACAGGAAGGAATTGTAAAATTGCTGGACCCAATGGTAGCAAAACTGTGACTCATTCGAATGCCAAACACTTGGGATGGTATGATTCACACACATTATCGGGCCTGGTTGCAAAGCAACATTTACTCACGAGGGCGCAGAGGCTCACTCAGCAAGCTGCTCACTTCCAGCCACAAATAGTACATCCGCTAATATCAGCTGTAAATAAAGCTTACAGAATAAAAGCATTGTTGAACCTATTGTACAGAGCCCTATGTGACCTCTGTTAATAGCACATCAGACTCACCCAATGGTCCCCGAGGTCTCCATCTAGAACCCTGCTGGCATCTCTCAAGAACATCCTCTATCTCACCGTACAGCTATCCTGAACTCATCACGGTGCTCCCTCAACACCAAATAAGAATACCCTCAAGCTATTATGAAGACCCCACCAGGGCTTCTTTTTCTCCCCTACCTGGTGGCTGCCTGCTGAGTCCATAAAGCTCAGAGAAATTAAAGTAACAATCCACAGCTATTTCTCCAGCAGCCTTGCCCCAGCCTTTTGTGCCTGCAGTCAGCCTTTTGAGTGCATGAGTTAGACAGCCTGGGCGCAAGGCCTAGAGAGGAAAGTCAGAACTTCTTGCCACCCAGATTATGTGCTTTGCTCACGCCAGCACAGCTAATAGGGCTTTTTGTTTGTTTTTCACCTTTCTCTTTCCACAGATCCCTTTTCCAGCCCAGGACACGCTTTCAGACATCACATTTTCCAGTGATCCCCCGCTTCAGCAACATAAGAAACATGGGTTCTTTCCTCCTCCTCCTCCTGCCCACAACATGTGCCTGCTTGAGTTTTCCAGGCTGACAATGYTTCATAACAAAAGCCACCAAAGATGGAGATTTTAGAATGAGTACACCTGAGTACATGCTTGTAAATCCTGTGAAATGGTCACTCCAAATGGTTACTGACTAGGAAAGCTCTTTCTTCAGCTGGCATCTAGCCCTGTAGGCAGAAAGAGTAGATAGGAGATGCTGGATAGGGCCAGCATATGGGGAAATTTCAACCAAAGRGAGGGCTGGTGTTGGCAAGTAAAACTCTCTGCTACCAGCAACTATTTTCAGATGCTTGATGCCCTGCCAAACTCATACCTTGCAATATCTCACACCTTCAGGTGCTCAGCACACTGCTCCCACCAATCTCAGAGGGATTTTCCTCTCCTTTTCTTTTCTCCACACCACCAATTGCCCAAAGGGACCTCAGCCGCAAAAAGGCTGGAGTGTTTTTCCAGTTAACACTTCTCTCATTAGTTTGTTCGGTTAGAGGCTCTGTTGATCTGCGTTCTGTGCAYGATAGGTGTCAGGTCTCCACAGCAAAGAAAAGCATTGTCAAGTCGTGGTGAGACAGAGGGTTTGGCAAGACACCTCTGAGAGCCACGCATCACCCTCGGGTCTACAGCTCTTGACACTGGTTACAGAGCACATGCTGGTCCTCAGCAGGAGGCCTGGGAAGACAGCTGCACTTTGCAGACCATAGTATCAAGGCTAGTGCTGAAGAGGAAGTGTGGGGGTGGCAACAGGGTAACAAAAGTTCCTCTTTTCACAATTAGTCAACCATGCCAATCTCACAAAGGCAGAAGGATCCCGATTGATTAAATATTTTACTATGGAAGCCCTGGTTATGGCAGTTCTTTTGCATGTCAGCTCTTTTCATAGAGGTTGATCTTGCCACCAACGAAACCATTCCTCCACTAAACTTTAGGTCCACAAAATATCTAAGTAGCTAAGCTTGGTACTTATTTTTCCTGCTTTTTGTTTTTTCTGAATGGCAATATATTTTCTTGTGTTGTTCAGCATCTATAGTCCGCACTTCTTTCTTCTTGTTTTGAGGTTCCTGTAGCCACAAAGATCTAACAGAATGAGTCTCAGCATTTTTACATGCTTAAGGCAATCAAAAAAATGCAAAATGCAGAAATGTAGCTGCAGAGAGGGCAGCTACATCAATTATTACGCAGCCAGCAAATCCGGAGATCCACTGTGGAGGAGACTCTCCCCTGTGTATCACTTTGCCAATACATTTCAATTCCTTCAGCGTAAAAGAAGAGATGTGTTTGAAATGGGTAGGTAGACATTGTCATCAGACCCTACATTTCCCTGAACCATGCAAATAACTGATAAAGATTAGCAATTTTAGCTAAGTCTCAAAAGTACTATCTTTCACATGATTAATTTATAGGCATCTTTCAAAGATGCATTCTTTTTTTTCCTGTCATTCATCCATATACTTTGATGATGGCAATGAATGAAATTCCTTAAATTTGAAGTTTTCCTCTGGATACTATCTGAAAAAAATATTGATCCAGATAAATTTTGCAGGAATAGGTCAGCTGAAGACTAACACAGTATTTGTGTGACTGACTCTCAAAATCTTCTGATTTTGGTAGAACCAGAAAATAATGCAAGAAAAAATATTAAAGCAAAATTGAGTACTTACCAAACCATTTGGTTAGAGTCACTTTAAGGTCTGGCTGAACATCTGACTTGATGCATATATTTGAAGAGCCTTCTAATCTGTAGTCACTGTTTTAAAAATAAGTGCTGGTTTATAGCTGTATTTTCCAAGAATGGATTAGACCATTCATGGATCCTTTCCAAGACCTCAGAGAACAGTTCAGGCACTTCAGAAGATGGGTGGTTTCAGAAGTATTACAAATGCATTATGAAGTTCTATCTCTTGTCTCTCATAAAGAGATTCAAAGAATGAATTCAATAATTCAGCCACAAAAGAAACTTAGGACAACACCAAAAAAAAACCCAGTCTATGCACTTATTCCATTCTGGGAGATTGCTCTAGTTTCTCATGGACTTTTTTTGATGTAACAAAAAACACATTTATCAGAGTAAGAGACCTAAGAAAATACTGGGTGTTTTGACAAGACAGAAAAATATATTAAAAAGCATTGTGTCTGTGACTGTCAGAAAAAAAAAAAAAAACAATGATCTGCCTTTGTTAAAGTTTTTGCACTGTGTTCTTCTCATGGCATAAGTATATTTTATTGTGTTCAGGGATACCAGATCTGTCTGTACTACCTGGTAACTATGTTTTAGCAAGTGCCCAAAGTTCTGCGAACCCTGTAAGACAGGCAAGCGTAAAAAATCAGACTTGTTTAGATTGGCATTAAAGCAGTACAACAACAGCAGGCTCTCAGGTGAGCTCTATCAGATCAGATGCTGGAATATGCAGTATTTTACACCATTCCTTCTGTGATCACATAAGGCGAGTGCCAGCAAAGTATAGCATTAAACATGACCATGTCTAGGGGACAGCGTGACTGGCCTGAGACTCAGCTTGGTTGTGTTTGTTTGTACAAAACAGGCTTAGAGGTTGCGAAGGATTAATGGGCTCACTGAGAAATGCCTATTTTTTATTCTCGTTCTTATTCTTAATGTATTCCTCCTGTTTTCTTGTTCTTTTTTGTTCTTGTTTTATGCTGTTTTATTCTTGTTTCTGTTCTTGTTTTTATTCTTTGTTCTTGTTTGTGTTCTTGCTCTTTTTATTCTTTTTCTCTGCAGTCTTTTTCTAGATTTATAAAAGCAGATATATTAACACAGGAAATTTCTACACTGTCTGCAAATCCATATTCTTTTCAGTACAAAATATTCCCTACATTATTTACTTCTAGTGTTCTGTTCAGTCTATTTTAAACAGCTTAGTACTGACTTTCTGTCACCACATTTGTCACTTGTGAGACTCCTTCAGAACCACTGTTAGGAACATTTTCCAACTCTCTAGCGGAGTTGTCCCTGTTTTCTCCAGCCCTTGCCATGCCTTACCCCTTCAACCATAGTAAGCAAAGGTCTACTCGTAATTCACCGAAGCCAGCGCGGGACATTCGGTTGACCAATAGCCTTATCATTAGCCCTGATTTCCCCTTCTTCCTCAGAATTTGCATCTATGCATTCAAGGCTGCCTCGTCCTCTCCTAAGCCGGTCCCCCAGCAATCCCCATCTCTTCCTGCGTTTCTGCAGGGCCTGCTCCCAGCCCGGAGGGCGGCGCGGCAGTGGGGCGCGGCAGTGGCGGGCAGCTGCTCCTGGGTCGCAGCTCCTGCCGCGGGGCGCCTGCGCTCTGCTCGGTGCACGAAGGGAAGGTGCCGCCGGCCAGCCGGGAGCCAAAGTCCCTSCCTGCCCCTCGGCCCCAACTTCCCACTGCACCTGAGCTTTGGTAAGTCGAACCTTGGTGAAATGGTGAGCTTATCACCTCTAAAACCAACCCCCAGCAATAAAGCCACTGCCTAAGGGGGCAAATGACAGTCATTTTCCGATTATAACCACACTAACCACTTTCTTGACTAACCACACAGATGAAAGCTAATTTATCAGACACCTGCCTGCCGGTATCTGCAGAAATGCGTTTCGCCAGGGCGCTCTTCCCGCCATTGTGAATTCTCAGAAAGAGCAGCCATGCGGAAAGGGTGTGTCCCTCGAACCTCAGCTTTTGGGGTAAAACCAGGCGAACAAGCTGAATTCTGCGGTGCGGCTCACTGATTTTCTCTAGGCAAAATTCAAAGTTGAACACGGACCAGGACAAACATGAGCACAGCCCCGAGCAAGTACAGCCACGGCAGGGAYGTACAGAACTCCTGCGTGCACGGTGAGCCACCACGTGTGGCAGGGAGAGGAAGGGCAGATAGACACCTCAGCTAAGCACCAGGCAGCCAGCTCCGAGCCTGAATAGGCAGTGTAACATCCACTGTCCAAACTGAATACATTCAAACAGATGTGCTGTTGCTGTTAGGTATCTCATGGGTCTAGTTTTTACTGCTTTAGGAAACAATATTATACATGCTTTCTTCCTTTTCCTATGTTCTGAATTTACAATCTATTTTGGATTTAAAGAGAGTCTTGGGATTTTTCTTCCTGTTACTCACAATAATTAAATACTGTTTATGTACTACAGAATGGAAGGCTTTCCAATTTTTTTTTCTTTGATTATCAATCATTACCTGCTGGAGATTTTGTTTCCTTTCTTTTTTTGGCTTTCATGAGTCAGTCCCTTCTTTCAGTACATCTAGTTGCTCCTTCCTAACTTGCATGACAAGTTTACCCTTCTCATCAACTTTTGGCAATTGTCCTCCAGATCTTGCTTTTTCCCTCTGTGCTTCTCTCTTCTCCTTGGGCAATAAAATTAGTTCAGACAGACCCAACTGTCATCTTCTAGTTTTTATTCATAAGTTCCTCTGATTTAGTTTCTCTTCCAAACAATTTATTTCCTTTTTCATCCTCATCCTGAAATTATTCTCAACTGTTGAAAATAACTTTACCTCCTCTCACACCATAAACTATGGATTATTTTGTTCTGAATATACCCACTCTGTTCTCTGAATACACCCAGCACAATGTCCTCCACCCTCTCCTTTGCTGGAGCCTTAAGTCTTGCCTCGACTACCACAGATTCTTCCTTTATGGTCTTCTCTAAATCCTTAAGGTTTCAAGCATTCAAAATGCTGAAGCCAAGACAATATTCCAAATTTTCTATTTTCTCCACATCTCTCCCATTGGCTCTAACACACTATAAAGTTTTCCTGGCTTCCCATTGTAAGAGTTTTCCCAACACTGTTATTTATCTGCTTTCTTCCCTTCTGCCTCGTTTCACCCACTGAACCCACCCTTTCTGTGATGCCAGCCTGGCTTGCTCATTTACCGCAACACCTGAGACAACATCTAAGGAAGCAAAAACATTGTGTATGTGACTCAGGATTAAYAAACTTGCACAACCATTAACTTCCTGTATGATTTTGGATGAATGCTTTGTGTTGCTTCTCCACTTGCACTCTTATTGCCTGGACTAGAAGGGCTCAGCCCACAGCTTTCATCAGCCCCTCTATTTCTCAACTCTTTCTCCTGAGGCTTCATCTCCTGTGCTGAGAGAAACCCTGTGAATGGACAGCAAAACTTGCACTACCTGAGAAGAGCTGACCTGGATCCTCTGTTTGCCAGGTACCACTGCTCCAGAGCCTGCTCAGTTGTGCATCACAAGTCACTACTTAAATTTTTAAATATTTATATTTGTACAACCTTCATTCTTACACTGTAAAACATATTAAAGTCCTCAGAAGATACCTCAAAGAGAAAATAAGATGGAGGTTCTTCATCTGTGGAAGTTCCTTGGTGATGTTCTGTGTCTAGCTGGAAAATTTTGGTTGATTCATTGGTGCCTGAAAAGTGTAAAAAGATCTTTTTAATTGAACTGCTGAACACAAGTGTTTTGGCTATTTAGTCCCGTTCATAGAGCTGTAAGCCTCATACATGTGGGAGGAAGGATTTCTCTGTCTGAGGTTCAAACCACTAAGATCCTTAGGTGAAGTGTGATTGCTCAAAGCATCAATGTCTTTTAAATCTTCTTTCTGTCCTAAAAGGTCATGCATCCAGAGGCAGAATCAGGGAAATCCAAATCTGACGTAACAAAATTTCTGAAGCCAGAACCACTTTATCTATCATAAAGAAAAATATAAAAAGAAATAACTACCTAAAAAAATGCTTTACAAGCTAAATCACAGGATTCCCCTAAAAATCCCCAAATGATTCTCATTCCTCCTTTCATTACCTGTTCAAAGGATCCTTCCTTCACATTTTTTTAAGAAATTAGCAGACCTTTTAAGTACACTAAACTTCCTTTCTCTTCCCGACTGTTTTTTTCCGCTGAAGCCTCCGGATATTTGCCTCTCAATAATGAAATAAACGGATACAGCCACCCACAGTCAGATCCTTGTGGTCAGTCCTTCAGAGTCATTCTTGTCTTCTGTGAATGCCTACATGTTAGGACCCCTTTCTAGTTCCATTTCCTGAGTAACTGTAACGCCTAATTAGAGTGGCACTGCTGATATTAATAGAGGAGAAATTATGAAACATGCAAGCAAGAGAAAAAATGCACAGCTGATATTAAAAGTCAGAAGTCACACTGTCCATAGCTGAAGGATCAGTGTTAACAGGAGAAATGAAAAAGGTTTTGCTTACAGATTTTCTTCGTGCAAACTATTGCCCTGTTTGGTTTTGTGTSTCTCTCAGTTTCAGACTGATCAGAAATCTTTCTAGGCTTCACCATCGTACAGTTGAAGGCTTCAGTCACTCATTCAAAGGCAGTGGATCTCAGATTTCTCTTTATCATTGGCCAAAAGTATAGGGTCACACCAACAAAGATGAAAGCAGCAAGCTCTTGGTATATATGAAAGAAAAATGGCCAAAGAGGGCCATTCACAAAGAAGATGAATCTATAAAGCTTGTAAAATGCTCGTTTTTTACTGTTTACTTTCCCATATTTCATTAATTAAAGATCATAACTAGCTGGAAAGTGCTGGGAAAAATGCACAGTGACTATCTTCCCAGATTCATCAATCTTTAATCAAGACTAAGTCTAGGCAGACAACAACACATGCTGCAGTGATATTGGCCCCATTATATGAATGCTGCTGCTGGCTGTTGAGCAAAACCTCATTAAACAGAAGGGAGGATGCAATTTGCTGTCTGCTGCCTTACTGCCAACCTCTAGACATCCTTCACCCAATCAGGGTCTTGACCAAGGCTTGACACCACGGCAGCAGAGTGTACACTGTCTCCTCTCCAGAGGCTTATGCCTGAAATTCCTGATTTGCTAAAGGCAAGAGTGAACAGTTCCAGAGATTAGGGCTGAGAAGTTTGTTTTCACAGAGGAAACCAGAACATCCAGTCAAAAACTTCTTATCACGCAATGTTTACCTCAAATATTTGAGCATAGAAGGTTCCCTGCACCAATGCACAGATCCCCTCTCTGAACAACCACAGTCCATTTTATTCCATTGACCCTCTGTGAGGTGACATGCAACCAAAGTAAAAGGACTCTCAACTGCCTTGCACTTCCCAGTTCGCTAAGGTCTAAACAATTTGATGCTTCATGAGACACACTTCATGAGTGAGAGCATGCACAGAGGAGTAGAAAACACACTGGAAATCCCCACTATTACCTGCCTGGGGCATCTTACTCATGCTGCCACTCACACACCATTGGCATTGCAAACTTGCAGGAGTAAATAAATGAGTGTTGAGGTCTTTAAGAAAATGCTTAATCTCCTACTCAGTGATAGTATCCATAACTAGGTAGCAGARGAAAGAAGCGGATGAGATTATTTTCCCCTGTTGAAGGAGGGAAGTGATGTCCTTTGTGAAAATCCAGAAGTCTTGTTGGGTAAGTTTGTAGAAAGTGTCCTCTGCCAAAGCAGCAGCAGGCCAAAAAGACTATCCAGTCTAGAGCAGAGGGCATCACTAGAGGGAGGATGGTGTTGTGACTGCTGGGAAAGCTTGAGGAACAGCCTATGTCTGATTCATGAAGGGTTTTAAAAGCAAAGAGATGACATGTTTGCTTACAAAGGTGAAGGTGAAACAGAGCTGTCAAGAATCCAGATTATGAGCCCTGGTGAGGCCTCATCTCAAGTACTGTGTCCAGTTCTGGGCTCCCCAGGACAAGASAGACATGGAGCTGCTGGAGAGAGTCCAGCGTAGGGCTATGAGGATGATCAGAGGGCTGGAGCACCTGCCCTGTGAGGAACGGCTGTGAGAGCTGGGCCTGTTCAGCCTGGGGGAGAGAAGACTGAGGGGGGATCTTATCAATGTGTACAAGTACCTGAAGGGAGGGTGTCAAGGGGACRGGGACAAACTCTTTTCAGTTGTCCCATGTGACAGGAAAAAGAGGCAATGGGCAGAAACTGAAGCACAGGCAGTTCCGCCTGACCGTGAGGGGGAATTTCTTCCCTGTGAGAGTGACGGAGCACTGGACCAGGTTGCCCAGAGAGGTTGTGGAGTCTCCTTCTCTGGAGATCTTCAAGGCCTGCCTGGATGCAACCCTATCTGACATGCTCTAGGTGACCCTGCTGAGCAGGGAGGTTGGACTAGATGATCTCCAGAGGTCCCTTCCAACCTTACCGATTCTGTGATTCTGTGCATGATTAGAAGCACAATCACTGTCTTCATAGTAATCCTATCTGTGTTACAGAAGCATATAGCAGTCCTGATTAGCATTAGTCCTGTGTATTGTAAAATATTATCAGTAAGAAGCAGTCCCTGCCTTGAAGAGATTATGTAAGCATATCCTAATGGAGGATGAGACCCAGTCAACTGGAAGCATACCAACAACAACATTAACACATGTTTATTCAAATAAACCATATAAATTCACTCTTGCGGTATTCCTAACCTCTTTAAGATGCTGTTTGAAAACACTCTGAGGAGGAAACTTTTCTTCTGTGCAAGAGTACCAGAGCCAAAACAGAGGATTGTGACTACATCATAAATTTGTATTTTTATTGCTAGCAATCTATATCTTAAGTGTAATCTCTTTCAGAAAAATGTATGTAAAATGCCTAGAATAATTAAAGGTAAATAATGTAATATTTATTGACAGGTAAATGATTAATGACATTTTAATTTTTACACTAGTTTGGACACAGAATTTTTTGTATTTTTATGACATACACAGAACTACTTCTTTGTAATAAGTATGCTCTCACTCTTCCATTGTCTGGCCTTCCCTTGCCTTCCCCTCCCTTCTTTTCTTTTTCTTTGTTGTTTATTCCCTTCCTTTGGAAGGAAATAGCCACGTTAACAGGTACAATTGTACAGGCCTCACATGAGGTCAGTTTTTAAGTGTAATCAGTTTTGTACCACTTCTAAGAGCTGAAACACCTGAGGTAAAGATTTACCAGACTTTGAAAAGCAAGAAGGAAGCTCTGCCATGCCTGAACCAATATTCTTTGTATTTTGCACCTTTATCACTTGCTTTTCAAACTTTAAAAATTTTCTCCTGACTTCAGTGCTCTAAAACGAGATGCATCTGTGTCTAGACAGACAACTGCAAATCTCAGTGGTCTTTCCCATGTGGTTTCAGTTACAGTTTGGCTTTCTGATAATTTCAAGTTATTTGAACAAAATTATTCTCTTGATACTCCAAGTGGGCTGCCTATTCTCTGAAAAGAGACTCTCTTTTACTCCCAGGAGGGCTTTTCTGTTTTTTTTTTTTTTTTTTTTTTTTCCTAAGCTAAAAAATGGCTATGGAGAAATGACACTCAGATCGCAGTATTGTCAGCTCCTGCTTCCCTTCCACTAGATGTGGGCTTAACCATGGTTATTCATACTGTTACTGCCTGTAATTGTCCCCACTTTGTCTTGGAAATGTGGCACACACGCTCCTGTGGTGCATTTCAACAGACTGTATCAGCAACATGGACCTGTGTGAGGATATGGTACCTCCTTCTCACGGGCCACCTCCCTTTCCCACACAGGTCAGCACACCCTCCACGCCTACCCACAGCCAACACGACCTTAATTATCAGCGAGATCGTTGCTGTGCTCCAAGAGGTGCCAGTTGGGGTTTCTAGCAATTAACAGTAGCTCCTCTATTCCTGGAAGAGGTCAGAGTGACACCGAAGCACAGCTCACTGTAACAAGCTGTCAGAGATGGCTTAAAATAACCTGCACCGTTATCAATCTCAATCTTCCAAAGAAAGAACTAGATTGGTTTTCATCTGCTAACTTATCTAAAAAGGGGTAACTCTTCAGAAGAAAAGAGTTGAGCTGGCTTGGAAGAAACCCAGGACTGGCAAGATGATTTGAGTCATTCTTCCTGCCGCTTATTGTTGCTGTGCMTGTGTGTCTTTTCGTGCACTGAGCAAGCTAAAGACCTCCTTCTTAATCTTGAAATCTCAAGAGGGAAATAGTTCCTGTGTCCAGCGTGAGTTTTCAACATGGTGACAAAATCCCAAGCCTAGAAGATCCATTTAAGTCAAGATAGAAAGTGAAAAAAAGAAAAGAATTAAAAAACGGAAATTCAGAAACTCAAAATGTTATGAGCAGTTTTGTTTTCATTTTGACCATACACCTATTTTGATGATCTTTAATTTCTAAATGACAACTTTTTCAGAAACAGAGATTGGATAACTCTTTGAACTAAGAAAAAAAATGAAGTAAGGCATTTTGACATGGCAATTTTTTTTTGTAAACAACCCTTCCTTATGAAACTTTTGGTATAGGTGAATGATATTTTTCAACAAAGAACAATTTTACTCAAAAAGTGTCAGCGAGATCAATTTAACAGTACAGTTAAACCTCAGAATGGACCCAGTGTAGACTTTCATACTTCCTCAGTAGTCCAAGGCATCTTCTCACTTAAATCTTTACTTCTGATGAATAACTAGTGCCTTTACTCTGTAGGGACTTAAAAGAGCTTCCTCTGATGTGTGCGAATAGGAAGAATAGCAACAATTTTATTCTGGATATTTGTGTAATATGTCTTTTATTACAAGAGCGTTATAGAAAAGCCTTAGCAAGAGATGCGGGAGAAAATAGAAATAAAAATGTTAACTGTGAAAGCTCTTGGGATGATATTTTGCAGAGTTTTTCTGGGGTTCAGCTGCTATATGAGACTATACACGTACACCTGCATCCCAGGATGTGTCTACTGTTTATGTGCTGTTTTATACCAAACTAGAGATACACACAGGTCACTGTAAAGCTCTTATCTGTTGTTTCCTGGTTAGAGTCATACAGCACTTTGTCACTGAGGACATATCATACAATTCGTGATGAATCAGCTGGAGAAAGGTTAGGTAAACACTTCTATTTATTACAATAACCTTGAATTGCATTGAACTTTCTAACAGATTAAATAATAAAATATACTGTTTCACCTTTGTCCTTTACCTCATCGAATTACAGACTACTTATAAACCTCAAGCCAATATTTCCTGGAGATATTTCTTTCACATGTCTCCAGGTCTGCCGAAACGCACAGCAGTAAATCACAGGCTGGAGGAGCTSTTTGCTGTCCCACCGGTGGTGCCGACACGCTGCTCGGATGCTCTGGAAGGAAAGGAGGGAGGTTCCCAGGGCATGCTCTCATCACCATGCTAGCAGAGGGGTCCGGAGCRTTTGGGGATCGACACACCGGTGCAGAATGGCTAAGCGCATTTCAGTGACAGAAGAGGAACCTTCTCCGTAGACACCGCTGGCGCTTCGTGCTGTCACCCTCGGCTGGCCTCCTCCCCGGGCCGCGTCGCCCCTCCTCGCCCGTCTGCTCCCGCCTCGCGCGGGCTGYGCGTGGACGGGCTGCGGGGGCTCGGAGGGGCCCTGGAGCCGGCCGCCCGCTGCGCACAGCACTCCCTCGTCTTGTCACCAGCTACTAGGGCAGTGGAGGGCAAACACGCTGGGGAATTCTGCTGTTTATGTTGAAGGTGTGTGTTAGATATCCCGCAGCTGAGAAATGCACTGCTTTCTGTCTATTGCAACGTCCCTCCAGTCCCTGGGCTTCAGTGGTTAGGCAAATGGGAGGGGAGAGGGGAAATCTGGTAAGAATTCTCCACTAAACTGCACAATTATGAAGCTTCGACTTTACATCCTGCTGTTCAAGAGAGAACTGGTCAGCTCAAGCAGAGGTACACTGCCATTCATCCATGTAGCCCGTTCTTGCTTTTTTTTTTGCTATTTTTTGCTTTTTTTGTGTGTTCAGCAATAACTATACTCTCAGTTACAGAAGAGAAAGTAGAGCAAAACAAATTGTTTAAGTATAAGCTTCTGAGTATCAAGACCATTTTACAAATGTAATCAAAAATTCCCCTCTCTCTCTTTCTGAGACAAAACAATTCGTATGAGTTATGTTAGCTCTTCTTTTACCATTAAAATGAAACAATACAATCAATTCCCACCAACACAAGTTGAGAGTCCTCTGTCGGACTACCGCAGAAGAACCGAAACTCCTGATAAACAAGTATCTGTTTTCTCTTAGTCTCGAGTCTTGGCTCACTAGGAAGTAAAATTTCCCTTTACACAGGATGAAATAAGGAAATCATCAGTTACCTTAGCAACCCTTAAAAAAAAAACATGTGCACCTATCCAAAGGGCAACCAATCTAATTATAAATTATTGTAAAGGTTATGTGAACGACAGTAGCGAGGGGAAGCTGTGATTCATTATTTTAGTCTATGGGAAACAGTATTACCATTGTATTCCTTCATGGACTGTTCTGCCACTGCCTTCTACAGACTGCCTGCCAATGGCACTTGTTTATCTCCCCGAATTGGCTGAAATACAACTACCAGTGGCCTGAAATATCTGACCCAGGCTCTGTGAGAGTCCAACTGTTTACCTCCACTGCCTTGCGAGTTTCGCATGTCTGAGAGGCTGGAACCAAAAGCAGGTATTTGTTTGTTCAGTGCTGCATATACTCCCAGTCTGAAACCTTTTAAAAAAATTTTAAATCCCTCCACAGAAGTGCAGTTCACGGGTATGCATTAAAACAGCTGCATACCCTTCAAATTATTGCCTGCATTTCAGTAGCTGCACAGGTGATGACCAATTATTCGTGTTTATACCATAGTTGTCACTTAGTATCACTTAAACTAACACTGTGTTTTCAGCTAGTATTTTAAGRCACATTAAACATGTGGAACCAAGGACAGAAAGTCCTGCTCTTCAGGACTTTCAGAACAGTCCCTGTTCTGAAAATACCTCAAACTCCTTGTGAACAATTTTTCCTTCAACTTACCCCAAGGTCAGCACAGAGCTCTTTGGAGGTCCTGGCTGCCAGAGCAGAGCAGGTCTCACAGCAGACTTCAGCTCCTCATTTCACTGTGTTTTATCAACACCCCCAGAAAGATGTGTAAATGCAAACACTGTCTGAGCCACTGAGAGCAGACATGTTTAAGCTCTCACAAGGCAAAGAGGAAGGACCTTAGACTCACAGGCGGATATGCTGGCCTGAGAAGTGATCTGTTCCCTTTGGCAGGAGCAAATTCTAAAATAGATTAGGTAGGGCTTTGGTTGAAGTGTTTTTTAAGCATGATCCTTACCTAACAGGAAGAAACAGAGGAACTTACAGGTTGCATCTTCCCTAAACTCTTTCCTGTACTCCTAAATTATTGCAAAAAAAAAAATCCTTCTTTGCCAGGCTGTTCAAGCAGCTCAGAGTTACTGTGAAATTAGCTGATTTATTCACTGAGTTTTTCAGCCTTCATTTTCCTAAAAAGTAACAAACTTGAACTGTGACTCTACGTAAGGGCTGGTAGGCATAAATGATGGTCTTGTTTCTGCTATTTCCTACTAGCTGGTTTATACTGCTGTTCCCAGTGTTCTCTCAGGTCAGCAGTGATATCATGACCACCGCCAGTTGTGGAGATGCCCTGAATCTGCAGTTCCCTGGAGAAGGGTTTAGCAGCCTTTTGGCCAATGAAGTGTCAGACCGCCTTTTCTCTTCCCTGTCAAGGAGCTCAGGGAACCAACCAATGCCCAGTGGCAGCAGCACAAACCACCTCCCAAGTCCTGGGGTGCCACTGGCCAGCAGGTCAGGCTCCTCTACCAGACTGGGGCTCTTGGCTTCCCTTGGGTCTCAAGCCCCAAGGGAACAGAACCCATCCCTCAGCCATGGGGTCTGGTGGGGCACTGGGAGTGCTGGCCATGCCAGGGGGTGTGCTTACCAACCCCTGCACACTGTGGTCCTCTGCAGGGAAATCCCAGCTTACGAGTACAGGGAGGGAGGCAAAGGGTAGTCACCAGGTCTGGACAATGAGACATGCCAGGCTGCTGGGCACTCAGCAGAGCCCGCCAGCACCACTGTTTCAGTACGCGGCAAAACGAACCTGAGAGACACTGCCTTTCCCTTGAGTCTCTTTCCAGGTGTCTCCAACTCTGTACGGGCCACGGGTGTTTGCAATGTTGAGTATCACTTGAAATTAACCACTGTATTATCTTTGGCATCTGTGCCATAGATTGCCAACCTTGCTTCAGGAGACACTGTATGAGCTCAGACGGAGAAAAATGAATCTGGAAAATCCTTGCAATTATGCCTTTTTTCTAGAATCAGGTCTTTTGTATTATTCCAGTCAGGCATAGCACATGGTTAGGAGCTCAGATATCTAGGGAGCTGGGAGAAAATCTGGTGAGACAAAGAACACAAGAGAATCCATTGTCTACTACCTTCACATAAAACTGAGCTGTTTTCACTTGTGCAAAATAAGTGAAAAAAAAAAAAGTTGTGTATGTATAGTAGAATTTTAGATCAGTTTTCACAAGTATGTGTAGACAGCAAAATTCCTATTTTTAAAATGTAGTTCAGAGGAAACCAATTACAGAAGACATAAATGCAGCATGTTATCTGTCTCCAGAGAAGGTGAAAGAGAAGAGTCAGTTAGGAAGAACCTAAAAACAAACCTGAGCCTGGGAGTTTTCAGATCTGACGGTCAGAGACTACTTCCTTTATTTACCTCCCATTCCCGGCATGCAATTTTGACACTTATCTTTTCCCCCCTCTGAGTCTTCTGTAGTGCCCCTGAGAACCAAAAAGATCACACTCATCCCAGAATAACCTGCCAGCATAACCAGATGAATGCAGTGAATAAAAAAGTGACATGCTCTTTCTTACTTAGAACAAGAGAGAATCCCCTGCACTTTTTCCTCTGCTCAAGTTATCTAATTCATAAAATGAAAATTGTAATTTTCCTGACACTGCCCATAAAAGGAGCGGCAAACAGTTTCTGCAATAGGAGTATCAGTCTTGCTTCACCGAGATATTTATTACCCAGTGTTACAAATGGGAAACGGAGGTACAGGAGGAGTTCCAAGGTCGTACAGGAAACATGCAACTCAGCTGGAAATAAAAACATAGGTCTCCTGACTCCAGTTACCAACAAGCACTTTCCTTTCTGCAATAACAAAGGTTAGTCTGTGAGATGTCCTTCAATTAGCTGACAGGAAAGTGCTACTGTCTATAGAAATGTAAGGGACCATTTTTTATTTCTTTCTTTCCTTTTATGATAGCTGTTCAGAAAGTTCTTAAAAAAGAAAATCTCAGCTGTACATCATTTCTTTCTGTCTTAATCTTCTATGCACAGAAAAAGTTATTAAATGTTCTTTGGAGATGTGTTTCAGCATTTCTCAGTTGTACTTTGAACAACCAGGTCCTTATTCCATTCATACTATTGGAATACGGTGTGACATCTCAATATCAGAAGTAATTTAACTGATAGCCAGCAGGAGGAGAAACAGACCGACATGTGGTCTTCCACAGAGAAACATGCATTTTTTAATGGAGAGATGAATGTAAGGAGAGCTTGGGATGAAGCAAGAGAGTAGAACTGTTCGCRTTAGCAGTTCTACAATGGAGCTCTCTTCGCACTTCAGGCTTCACTCTTTGGAAACAATTTTTTTAAAAAGCATGGATCACTCTGGGTTTTTCATGTTAAAGAGGAACATACACAAATGCTGTCACATCTCTCCATATACATTTTATCTCACTCTCCTGAGAGCCACTCAGCTACCTTGTAATATTGCCTCTATTATCATTCTCTAATTTCTCTGCTTCTCAGACTAAAATGCATCAGATAAAGGGACTGCAAGGAGGAGAGCTACAGGAAACCACATACATTTCCAAATATGTAGAAGTTGCTTAGGAGCTAGAAGACTTGTGAATTTCAGCAAGACTGACATCCTCTATGCCTGCATTATTTTTTAAAGCTGCTCAAACATTGCAGTGCTTACAATAAGCTCACTTGCTCTCTTTCTGTCCATACACATCACTTTTGTTCTCTTCCATGTGCACCTAGAAGTGAACCAAGAACAATCTTGCTACTGATACTTCAGGATTTACAGTGCCAAAGACCCAAACTTCAAGAAACTTTTCATTATGTCAAAAGGTGATATCAACACTGCACTCAGCACTGAAACAGGTTTCTCAGGGTGGGTTGTGGAGTCTCCTTCTCCGGAGACATTCAAAACCCGCCTGGGTGCAACCCTCTCTAACATGCTCTAGGTGACCCTGCTTGAGCAGGGGGTTTGGACTAGATGATCTCCAGAGGTCCCTTTCAACCCCAAGCATTCTGTGATTCTCTGTGAACACTTCTCTGGAAATATAGCATGGTTGAAAGTGTCTGGCTACAGTGTGGGGTTGTGGTTCCTGTTATTTTTTATTTGCAGTTTCAGACAACACAGGCAGCTGTGTGTAGGCCACTGTGATTCAGCAAGGTAAGTGGTTGTACAATCTGCTGCTATATACGAATATATAGTAAATTCCTTTAAAGGGGTGTGGCTTGGCAGCCAGGGTCAGGAAATGCTGCGAAGGCACAGGAGACCTCTCCTCTCCCAAGGGCTGTGGGGACAGGAGACCTCCCAGTGACAAATGTAGAGCTGGCTCAGGCAAGCAGCTCTGTCCACAGAGTGCTCGTGGCATGAGCAAGGACGGACAAGTGGTTGTGTAGAAGAGAAAGTAGAAATGTCACCAAGCAGGGAAAAGGAGGTGAAGAAACTGAGGTTTTGCAGGGACATAGGATGAGATGATTGCAACTGGAAGGCTGCTGAGCTGCCAAACTGAAAACAAACCTGAAGAACTGAGTCCTTCTGCAACAGTGCAGCAGGCCAAAGGAGAGACTTGTTGATAGCTCTCCTTTTTTCTTGTTCTGACCTAACTGATTGCAGTTTTCTCCATTTTAAAAGTTCCCTTTTCTAGTTTATGTTCTAATAAAACCTACTTTYATAGAGCCTTTTTAGTGTTGGTTGGATTCTTGCTTTAAGGAAAAAGTGCAAAGTAGACAAGTCTAATACACAGTTCTGCCCTGTTCAGGTCCTGTCAAAACCTCAAATGAATTTTGTATAAAGTAGTGCCTCCCTTTGCAGAAGTGGAGCCTTTTTCATGTTTAAATCAACTGTCTCCTTTTAGTGGAGCCTGGCCTTAAAAAAGGTATTTCATTTAAGGATTTACAGTTTTCTTCAATGTATTGTTTTCAGTTCCTTCATATTGGATAGCTTTCTAGCAAGAGAGAAACTTAAAATAAGGATACAGAAGATGTAGCATYGTTGTAAAACTAGTCTGGAAAGTTCAACAAGAGTCATGGAAGTACACTCAGAAATTGTTGTATAAGATCAAAGTGAGAACAACTCAAAATTAGAAAGTCATATTTGTACCAGCTTATTTAGAACCTCACTTATAAACCTAGTAATAAAACATTTCTTCCAAATTTTAATAAACAAGATGAGTTTCTAGGCTATGTGAAGAATTATGGACTTATGCTCCCACAGTCTTGGCTGAATCACTGACATACACTTCCAATAAGAATATTTGCTGCATAAAATTATTCATATTAAAATAATTTGAAGATTGATATGCCTTTGCTACCCTGCAGCACTGTGCAGCACTACACCAACTAAACGACTTTTAAAGACAAGAATAATGGAACAATCTCATGTGAAAGGAAATGAGAAAGAGCATACGCCCTCATCCACACCTAAAGGCTTTGCTGCAAGTAGGACTTGGACTTGAGTACTTACCAGTACACTTTCTTTTATGACTGTGGTTCTTTTTCTGTGCACAGTACCACCATCAAGCCACCACTGAGCATCTCAGTGACTATATCACACAGCACCAGTCCTAAAACGAGTATTCCTTTCCTATAAGCAGCCTGGCAGTCTCAACCCATTAGCTGCATCACTTGCGTAGCAGGAAACACAGCCCATTCCCATTTTCATTTAAAAACATAGAATATAGACTTGCTAAAATAACTTTTAATCTGTTGTGATGGTTACAGCCCTAACCCAGGGAGATGAAGTTAGCTGTTTTAGCTCATGTGCCATGGAGAGGCTGAGGAAGGTGTCCTGCCTAGCTCATTCCCATGAGGCAAGTGCTCTAACTACAGTGCTTTGTTGTCAAAGTCATTAGTAATGCTGTTTTAAAAGGCAAGAGGAACCCACCTGTGTGTGTCCAAAAGGAGTGTCTTGGACTGTGCTTCAGGCTGTGAATCCTGCTGCGACAGAGCACATCCCTGACACCCACCATTAAGTACCTATGATAARAATGGGATTTCAGACACTGCTTTGGCCTCAGGATTTCCTGTTGTCTGAGTGACATGTCTCTTCTCCTTGTCCCATATGCCATGAGCTGGAGTGCCCCTCCTCCCTGCCCTCCGTGAAGGCAGGGACACAGGCACCAAACCAGAGGCTGCTCAGTGTCACCCATCCTCTAAGTCCCTGTGAGGTCCCATCTCTCCCTGTTTCTTTCCCAGTGGAATCTTGGTTGAGCGAGACACAGAAGACATCCTTTTCCTTGTGGGCTGTTGCAACAAAAACAAGTCAGCAGCTTTCCTAGGTTTGTTAAAGCATCATAATCACATGAAAAAATCTTTCCTTCTCCTTGCAAGGAAAGAGGGGTAGAGCCAGCTTCTCCTACCAATGACAGTTTTTTCCAAAGCCTCTTCTTTCAGCCACCCCTTCTCATCCTTCTTATGTCTAAGCAAAACAAGGTGAAAGCATATGAGCTTTGAGAAGCTATCGTATCACCCCAAACCATTACTTTCCTCCTCAACATATCTCACCTTAGGAMTCTAACAGGGAGTGGTACATTCCTCGTATAAAAATGATTTTGAGACAATCTCTAAACATTGATAAGGAAATTGTTAATTGTTTCTTTTTATGTAGCTACTCTTTGTTCAGTGTATGGCCTGAAATGTGACAGTTATCTGAGAAATGTGGATGGAATTCAACACAATTTATTATCTTCATTTTATAAAATCTATTTGGTACTTTCTATTTGGTATTTTATTACAGATAGGCAGGTGAACCTGTTTTTCTTAATATGCATTATTTACATTAAAAGCAAAAATTCCACACCACTGAAAGCAGATAAAAAGCCTTCTTCCGTCCACCTCTCTGCATTCTCAAAATTATTCAACCATCCGCAAGAAGCGCAGATCCTGTTGCCTTCCTACAAGGAAGCATCGCTATTACCTTAATGACAAAAATTTCCCAAGCAGCAAAAGGCATAATCCCAAAGCAGATCAAGCTTCTAAACTTGCAAATATTGTCAAATTTATTTTTTTCTATATATTCAAAACAATTTTCTCAAAACATTTATCAAATTTATTCTTATCAGTGTGAACATGGGCTAAAGAATTTATTTTCCTTTGAATTTATTCTCCAATTTCCATAGTTGAAGTAATTAATCATAAAAAAGTAATAAAAGGATAATTTAGATTGGAAGAGCCTTCTAGAGGTCATCCACTCCAACTCACCGTTTGAAGTAGGTCTGGTTAGATGAAGTCACTTGGGAACTTTTCCAGTTAAGATTTGAATTTCTCCAAAGAACATGTTAGGAATAGCTCCAGTATTTTATCACTCTCATTGTGGAAAAGTTCTTCCAAGATCTAACTGGGATTTCCCATGTTCCAGGTTGTGCCCATTGCCCCTCTCCCATCACTGTGCATCTCCAGGCAGAGCGTGGCTCTGTCTGCCCAGTGCACTCCCATCAGGCAGGAACAGGCAGCGCTAAGGTCTCCCCTTCCCCTTCTCATCTCCTATCCAAGCCAGCCCAGCTCCTTCCATCTCTCCTCTTGTGCCCGGCACTACACCCCAACTGTTGTGGTGATCCTCCACTGGACTCGCTCCTGCATAGCACCATCCTTCCCATGCTGGGGAACCTCAGCCTGGAGACAGCCTCCTGCCCCAAACCTTCTGGCTGCTGCTCTGCTCACACAGCTCCAGGTCTGGGGGCTGCTGCCCCTTGAACGGCAGAACTCTGTCCCTCCAGGGCCCTAAGATCTTTACTGCAGAGCTGCTCCTGGCTGGTCGGCCCTAGCCTGTCTTGCTGTAGGGGGTTTGCCCATCCTAGGGGCCAGATGTTATATCAGCCTTTTTCTGGCAAACTCCATTAGCTCCCATTGACCTGTTTCTCCAGGCTGTCCAGGTCTCTCCAGCAGCCCTGCCCTCCAGTTCATTTACTGCTTATCTCACTTCGATGTCATCTGCAGACTTTCCAATAGACTTTTCCATCCCATCATCCAGGTTGTTAATGAAGGCATTAAACAGTACTGCTCCCAAGGGCAATCTCTGAGGTACACCACTAATTGGAGGCCACCAGCTGGACCTCATATGAAAATCACAACCCTTTGAACACAGCAAYCCAGCCAATTTTCCACCCATCCACATATCCAGCCCATATCTCACTGACTGGCAGAAAGCGGACTACAGAAGAGCATGCCAAAGCCTTGATAAAGCCAAGGTATGCACCCACTGCCCTCCCATTGTCCACATAACTAGTCATGTCACCATAGGAAGCAATCAAGTTGGTTGGGCAGGATTCACCCTTTGCAAATCTGTGCTGGCTGCTTTCAGTCACCTTCTTGTCCCTCCAGTGGCTGGAAGTGATTTTCCAGAGGATTTGCTCCATCAGCTTTACAGGGACTGAAGCGAGGCTGTCTCTTCTGTGATTCCCTGGATCCTCTTTCTTTTTGCCTTCTTAAAGACAAGTACGACATTTGCCCTTCTCTCATCATCAAAAGCCAAAGTCATGAAAGATGGAATCGAGCAGCCTTACAATGGCATAGCCAGCTCCTTCAGACACATCCTRTCTGGTCCTGGGGACTGGTGTGTCCCTAACTGCCCTAATGTTTCACTCCCACAGACCAGGCTAGCAGGCCCAGGGACCTGGATGGCCTGAGGGCAAATCTTACCTGCAAAAACTGAGCCTAATACTCTAGCTGGAATAACCCAGGATGGAACATTTCATCTGAAATGGTTACTTTGCCCAAATAACCGGTAAACGTGCTCCTGTAATGTGAGTGTTTGGTAGCTTATACTATAGTCAAGTCTATGGAATGAACTGTATAATTGAATATGGTTAAAAAAAGAGTCAGCGTACAGGAGTATCATTTTTCCATTTGGAGATTGCCCAGACTAGAGATGTCCCAGGAATGTGACTGAGCTATGGCCTTTTGGAGTCACTTGGAGTGATAGCGTCACAGCTGGTGCACTGTCAGACTTACCATTCTTCTTCCTCTTGTAAGTTCCTGTAAGAGAAATTATGGGATTGATTTAGTAAGTTTTTTTTTTTTTTTTTTATGTCCGTAGGAAAGCATCTTATTTAGTCTAGAAAAGATAAATACATTATGCAGTGATCCTTATCTGTTAAAATATCTTCTCTTTTARAGAGCTGAAAGTCTGAAAGAATAGTGGAGGCAAAATCTTATGTCTTGGCACATGTTTTTAAATATTTCTGCTAAGTATCAAACGAGTTCCCGAAGAGTATATGCCTGCATACATTTTAATAGTAGAACAAATCAATAAAACAGGAATATGAGTCACACCTAAATAACAGACTGTCCTCTAAAATCATCTAAAGGCCATCTTGAGTTTAATACTGAAGATTCCTGTGGTTTTCTTTTTTCCTTTTTAATTATCTAGTTAAGAGATAATCTCAAACTTTGTTTTATTTTTAGAATAAGAGGTTCTATGCACACGAATGATAGTTTGCCCTTCCAGTCAACACAACAGAGAAAAGATTTCTTTTCTTCTTGAGAATGCTTCATACATTCCTACAATTTTTTCCTTTTAACCACAGTGTTTTATTTGGCAATAGAGAGGTATGAAAAGAATGCTTATATAGCCATTGCTTATCAATCAGGAAGTCAATAGATCTGATTAAAGCTATTCAAAAGGTGGTCTAAATTCTAATGACTATTCAATAATGTAAAAGACTACCCAATAAATACTGCCAAACTATAGTAGAAGGTGAACAAAACTAATCATATACTGTCAGAAAAGCTTACAGTAATATTAATAACTAATAGAAATCCATTTAAAGGGTACAAATGTAAAATGTTTATTTTAAAACTATTTATAGTGCATCTTCATCTGAAAAGGAGTTTCTTTTCATTGTTGTTGTCATAAAATTTGTGCTGAGAGGAAGCTCTACAGCTGGGTTCTACCCAAATTTGGATACATTTATGTTCCCATATCACAGAAGACCTATGCAACCAATTTTGTTTATCTTGCAAAACAAGGATATGGCATGATCTCCACATTCAGATTTAAAAAATAAAAGCAGAGAGATGAAGTGCTGAAGCTTACAAGGATGTCTGAAGCAAAGTCAAGGACTGAGTCCTACTCCTATAACTTGCAGTGCCATGCAAGGCAACTGATGCCTTCCCACACAGACCGAAGGAGATGCTCTCCAGGAAGTAAATTTACTTTTAAAAGCACGTGAGCATTCCATGCCTAGAAGAAAGTTCAATACATCTACATTTTATAACTCCATCCAATATGCAAACCTATCCAGTTACAAACTTTGCTCACAGACCTAAGAGGCACAGCTCCCTGGTAGACTCACAGCGGATTCAGTAGTCAAAAAACCCTGAATTCATTCTGCCCTAACTCTCTGCTTAGCCTTTGTCGAACAACTGTTCACTCCTGTCATTTAAATCACGAAGGTTAAACCTCACTTAGTTGTCATGTTATAATCTTAAATATAAAACCATTTCCCTGTCTCATCCAATGTCCCCTAGGCAATACAGATGTCACCACCAAGGTGTCTCCCGGGTCAAACCTATCGTCTGTCTAAAGTGGAAGCAGGCAAATTGAGTATTYGAGTCCAAGTGTGTTCAATGGCCACCCAGGGGCCATTGCTGCTTCTCAGTATTAGATTCTTCTGTGGTGCAGTTATGACCTATTTTTCTGAAAAAATAGTAAGCGCCGAAATAAAACGTATTAATGCTTTTCTCATAATACTTCATGATGTTCTAGGTAAAATGTGTTGTAAATGAGTAAAATATGAAACATTAAGTTTTTATGTGACTCATGAAATCACAGGTAAACTCCCTTTGATATGAGGGGACAGAATGGCACCACCGATCAAACTTTCTAAATCATCACGACATAATCTGGACTGTTTTTTGTCTTGTTCTTGACTGTTTACGGGGTTCTAGACTGTGCACTTACTGCAAAACAAAAACTGTAGTGGGAGTCATAGTTCGCAGACAGCTTGATTCATGGCTGTTATAAACACTCAAATTCAACATGTTTCTATGCATAGAAGAAAGAATCAGTCTTAACTCACCCTTCTCCTGATTCAGGTTTACAGAAATTGCCATTAAAAATACTTTCTTCTCATTAACTGAGCTCATTTTGTAAAACAGTTGTCAAAACAGTAAATAACGAGTTCCGTAACAGATCCTATTCTGAACAGAAAATGTGGAAGGAACTTCAGCCTCTGAGTAAAATGTTAAAGATAATGAATTAGTGCCTGTCTCATAATTTGAATTCTATACTGCACTGTACACGGAATTATTAAACATTGTTGTCTCTGATATGGTAACAGTAAGTGTAATGAAGCATTTACAGAATCTCAGTAATGGAGAAGTAACATGTTTGTCCTCAGGTGCGTAGGACTTTGGAAGTCCCAAAACATTCATGATTTTTGATAGGAGGCACATAAAGACCTGTTGAGTACATCTTGACATAGGGCAAAAACTTATACTAAGTTTCATCTTAGTTTTCTATTAGTTCCTTAACCAGAACAAATTTTCATGAATCAAAGCTGGGGGGGGGAGGTGAAAGGACAGAAGTTGGAGGACCCTTCAAACCAGAGCTACTGAATACTATATTATAAAGGATACAGAAACATGTTATTTCACATTACAAGCATATTTCCCTTGGTATATGAGACCAACTGATATTTTAAATCCTGTTTATATTCTAGAATAGTGATATCCAACACAACTGCTGACATCACGCTGCAATAAAAATATAGTGCTACTTAGAACACTTGTTTGTACACTTAAGAGTCATTGCTGCGGTGAAAAACAGGTTTGTTCTTTTTTTACATGTTATATATATATAGAGGAAGTAAAGGAGAGGAAAYTTATTTAAACTGATTTAAAATAAAATATGTAATATATATACTACCAAAGATCATTAACTAAGATCTAGACAAAATTCTTTCACAGCTTTGCTACTGTGCTCAATTTTTAGTGAAATTCTAATTCTCTATTCTGAGCCACCTGGTGACTTTCTTAAAGCACAAGATAATTGTGTTTCTATACATTAATCTTCATAGTTAAAAATGATGTTACCTTCTTAGGAATTTTTGTAGCAGGCTTAAGTATAGAAAACTTCTGTTACTTAATGTTTCATATTTTACTCTTCTACATCACATTTTACCTAAAACATCATGAAGCATTATGAGAAAAGCATTAATACATTTTATTAAAGCGCTTACTATTTTTTTCAGAAAAACAGGTCGTAACTGCACCACAGAAGAGTATAATACTGAGAACCAAGAAGCTCTTACCCAGGCAACAGTCACTGATTATTCAAAGATGAGCATGGTCTTAGATCTCACGACAGGATTAGCTCCTTGTGTTCGGAGCAGCAATATCCTCCAGATGGCCATATACATACCCATTGGGAACATCATCACTTCAGTTTCTACCTCCCTTTGTCACTCTCCCTAATCCTTAACATCTTAATACATCCCCACAGTTTCTCCTTCACCTTGGGGAAGGTCTTGTTCTTTTAGCTCTCCTGGTACACACAGATTTTTTTGTGCTACTCAACACCAGGAGAAAGGTGGTGAAAAGCAGATCAGATACTGAAGTGACAGTATTTCTGACAAGCACACTGACTTCACCAGCATCAAATCAAAGGCTTTTTTATATAACACAGAGATGCACATGTACACACCTGCAGCAAATCAGAGCAGAGAGAGATTAGGTTCTCATTACTGAGAAATACATAGTAATTCCTCCTCTGAGATTAAACAAATGCATATCTGAGGAACAAGTACAACCACTGACCCAGAGTCATGCACTGCTGCCCTACTTTCTTTCCAGCTGTGGTCTGTCAAATTCAATGGTATTGAAGCTAAGCTGCAGTCACCCAATAAAAGCTAGATTGCAATGCTGCTCTTATTGACCCATCTTTGGGGAAGCTGTTAATTAATGMAGTGAGTCTCAGAGCCCCTATCTTTGCAGAAGGGGAATAGCCCAGCACAATGAAGCAACATTTGACACACTGTTCTACCGGCATGCCTTTGTCCTCAAAGGCTTGAAGAGAGCCAGGATCCTGCCTCCTCACTTTCCCTCTTCCAGCCTTACATAAGACCTCATGGAGTCTGTCATTTCTCATCTCTAGAAACAGCAGGACATTTCTTTTCTGCAAGAAGACAGGGAAGGGGCTTTATATGGCTGAGCTSCAGTTGTATGCTTTGTTGATGGTGGAAACATGCTACTGTATTCCTTACTATTTCATACACTACTATCAAGTAAATGCCTAAATACTTACTGTTGTTTACTGTCACAAACGGTTTCTCAAACTGTTCATGTCAGTAAGTAGACACTTCACTGTTAGCAGTCAGGACAACAGTTACTTGACTATCATCTCTTTCGTACAGATATTAACAGGATTCATCTCTGCTTTTTGGCTGTTGTCCAATTCTTGAATGGCAGATCAGTGAGAAATCATTCACCAATTTGCCTTCAACTTCCTCCCTCCTTGCATCAAGATATCACACTCTTAAGCTATCCTCAGTTGCTCATAAGTCACAATACAAATCAAAATGGTTCCAAGCTAGCTGGCACCAAAAGCTAAAACACTGCCKCCAGGCACTGCCTTTTTTCAGCTAACTGTTGCATCTTGGAACCAACTGCTTTGTGTAAAGCTATTTCTAATTCAGATGTTGAAGGCATGAGTCCTGTGCTGAAGACTTCCCCCACTCCAAGGCATTGGTGAGTCACTGAGGAATCCTGTGTTAACCACCACCATGAGCTCCATGAAAAGAAGATCGTCTTTGGTTTTGAAACAAAGCGCAATTGCAAGTCTTTGTCTCACAAAAAGTAGGCCAGAGACATTTGCTAGGATTGAAGGATTTCAGCCCTTTTTATCCTTCCTATAGATAAATGGTGTTTCCTTTCTTGGTGAAACCTTAACACATTCCAACTTGGTGCACACTCCCAAGGGTTATTTAATTGATTTCACCCAAAATTTCTCAACCTGGCCTAGCCAGATGAAAATACTAGTGGTAGGCAGGTGTTTCATGTGTTTGGAAATGGAGAACAAGAAAAATGGGGTCTTGCAATCCATAACCAAATTACATGGGAAATATGCCTCTGTCTCATGGAAGTCTAGGGCACCTAAACTGCTTTTCTCTAGCAGGATAAACTTCAAATCTTTACAGTTTAAAATAGATTTATATCAGGGCTTTCTAAATTACTCTGTTTTACAGCCTTAGTGCAGTCAGCAAGGCAGTCATTTATCTTCTTAAGACACAAAAAGAGCAGAATCCCCAATATCTTTCYGGCAGTACATGTCCAAGAGTATTTTAGGAAATTTTGAAAGGGTGCATGCAGTCTATGCGTGGGTGAGAGACTGGCAGTTCTCATTAGGTTRTGGGATACAGCCAAGAACATCTGAGGCCTGAATAAATTTGGAGCAATCAGATTAATACTAAAAAGGAAAATATGACAGGTTAGAACAGATCATTTCCTACTCATCTTATTCTTTTATTTTGGGGGAACATACAGATTTGTAATCCAATTACAAATGTTGTAAATAAACTACAAGTTGTGATATTCCAGAGAACAGTATGATTTAGGGGGAAAAACATTTCTCATTCCTTATGTTCTTCCTTTTCTATTTTGTGAAAAGGAGAAGACAGTATTTTTTGTTTATCAGGTTCTGAGAAGTTGCCACCCAGACTGCATGCATGTCTGTATAAGTAATAGTGTATATGCGGTCTATGGGAAGGGACCATTAAATTTTTTTGGCTGGGCATGTGACTTGACTGATCCTTGAAATATCCATTTCACCGTCTTCTTAAGTCACGGGTTTCTGGAATCAGCTCCAGTTATAATTCTGCTGATTCTACTGGATGATTAAATACAGTAGTATAAGTTTAATTCAGCAAGCTTAAAATCAGTTAATTTTCACTAACCTTATTTTTCAATATTTAAACAGATAGAAGACATACAGGTATTTTCTTCCTGTTTGAAATAGACATCAGCCCTTGAGGAAAAGAGAAAATTTGAGACTGTATTTTTGTGAGTGATTAAGGCACTTGTTAAGGCCAGGCTGTCTGTTCAAGTGCTCTGCTTTCTTTAGGATAGGCCTGAACAAGCTGCTCCCAAAGCCTTTTCTATTTCAGGTTTGTTCTCTGCTGTCACTCTTCACCAGCAGTAAAGAGAAAAACAGGAAAACATGCCCAGTGATGTCCGTAGCAGTGCATGTGCAATGCACTTTGCAATCCAGGTTCAGCTGGTCAGTAGCAAAGGAAGAGGCTGGTCTGAACCTGCCCTTGTAACACTGCATACATGAATTAGCAATTTTCTTAACACACTGCTGCTGGGAGAGAGGGAGGAGAAAGCAGCAGGGCAAGGAGCTGGCAGGAACCAGGTCACCACACACAAAGACATCAAGTTGCCACTTGCTACACAGGGTGCAGACAGGGCAGCGTGGAAGAAGGAGAGGAGCAGCACTAGAACTGAAACTATGCTGCTTCACAAGGGATTGAACGTTTCTAGCAAGTTATGTGACGTACTCACTTTCCTAATCTTTTTAGACTTTGCACTAATGATGTGGACATTATCATGGTCCCAAGGTTAAGTAGTATAGATTTTATCACAGGGCTATTTTATAGTATGATAAAAGATCTTTGCCTTGGGAGATTTTTCTTTCAAAGATGAATCAACCTCCAGTTCTGCAGCATGTGTGTAGTATAAAAGGTTAAGCCTGCACTTGACTGCAGAAGATGATGGGTGTGATTCAAACCAAAGGGCATGAAGAGCTTGAAAACCTATATAACATTCATGCTGCCTCAGGCTTCTGCCTCAGAGATGGCCAGATTTACAGAAACTTTCAATCTTCCATTTACATACATGTACGCAGTTACTCCACTTGCATAGATATGCAACTTTTTTTCCATTTTTTTTTTTATATTCAGTTGCAGGCCCACTTTTTACAGATAAGTTTTAAGTAAATTTCTAAGTATGTGACTGAGAAGGTGCAGGGAAAAGAGGCTTATTTACCAAAAACTCAACATCTTTGGTGCTAGAGATGTAGGATTTATGACTAAAAAAAATCATAAGAGACACCTAAAATTGTTCCAGCTGTGTGAATACACTAACAGTAACACAAGCAAAAAGGTATGCAGAATGACAATAAATATATATTTTTTTTTACTCGTACTAATAGGAGCAATGTCAAATGCACTTGAAAAGCCTTCACCTTACACTAGCTGTAAATATTTTCACTACCAGTTATCTAGTTTAGAGTAGATTGGGAGACCTTTCGCAATTGGAAAGGGTCAGTTCACTGAAACCTCCTCCTGAAATTCACGTACTACCTCTCATAGGAGCCATTTCTTTGGATTTGAGCAGAGCTTATGCACAAAGATCCCTGGAGTGTCAAGGGCTTCTGTTTCAGTGCAGAAAGTGAAAACAAATAAACTGCAAAATTTTAAAGAGGAATAGGAAATTGTTTCTCCATTAGGCTTAGTCAGACTGTGCCTGCCTTCTAATTTAATATTTATCAGCAGAAGAAATATCTGGGGTTCCCAAAGCTGAAAGACTTGAAAGAAACAGCATATATAATAACAACTAACAAATATTTCCATGAATAAACACCACACAGAAAAACCTGGTTTACAGCAGCTTGGATTACACTTTCATTAGAATCAGTTCGTGTGTCTTCCTGACTCTCGGCATTTTAGATTCAAAGGAGTCCCAACAGATAACTTCTAAAACACCTTCACCTCACAGAGCGCCAATGAGCAGAGTCGCCCCTGGAGTCACTCCAGCGCCCAGGTGCTCCATAAAGGCACGTCCTTACACGTTCCCGCTTCCTTCACATGTGCACAAATGGCCTGTCATGCGAGATACTGCACACTTTGGTAAGAAACCAGACCTCTAGTTTCATACCTAGCACCTGACCAAGCAATCTCTGCAGCTATTAGAAAAACCCCCTGGCCCCAGTGACTGCACGATCAGGTCTCTACCGGGCCCTGTCCAGAGAAAGTCCGACAACATGTAACACCTCATGAACACGGCTGTTCACAGACTGCACCGTGCTCTTCAGCCAAGCCAAGGGCAGCTCAGACCTCAGTGCACRTCTGATAAATGCTTTATCTGGCAGCCTGCCCCTAGGTCTCTCAGGGAGGTGGCAGTCTCTTCTGCCACACAGAAGGTGATGCTGCTGTCTCACAAGGCTGATGTGCAGGTGGCTCCTGTTCCCATCAGCCCATCACTGGGAGTTTTGCCCTTGTCCTTGAACCTATCTTTCAAAAAAATCCACTGTGAATGCTCCCACTTACAGAAGTACTGTTGACTTCACAAAATCTAATTTAATTGGGAAAAAGCTGGAGGAACAGATCTCAGGTGTGCTGAAAAGTGGTGTAATAGACAGTGAGAAGAAGAAAACCCTACCACACCACATACTATACTATGTCTCAGTTAAAAAGTGTCATCTTCAGCTCTAATGTCCATGTTCAATTAATTCCTCTCTGTGGGATGAGAGTAACTCAGACTAGTAATTCTAGAAAATCATTTTATACAACTGAACTGAATCAAGTCTGGGTCTAGACAATTTTTGCCGAYTTCAATGTCATGGAATTTAGTAAATGATGGATTTTTTTAAAGCCTCTTAACAACTCTCAGCAGGTAGGCAACTGCTTATTGAATTCAGTGGAACAGGTACACAAAAATAACTAAAAGGCTCTTTCTGATTGCACTGAACAGGAATTTTCCATCAGCTAACAGCTGTAAAAGAAAAGGAAGTCTTATAGACAGCAATAGCAGCAAGAACAACAGACTGTCTGGTTTATCATTTTTTTCTCTTGTCTCTTTCAGGAATGAGCATGAAGTAAACATGCACCGTGTTCAGACTCATCATTTATTACAGATTAAAGAGGAAATAATTTGATGTTCCAGAAATCATACATCTTAGTACCAAACACAGAATTGATGCTTCCAAAAATTCAGGGCCAGAAGAACAGGCTGCATCTTTACCATATAAGGGTCATTTGTTCAGGAAGAGACATCGTAGTTTAAGGAGAAATATGAACTGGTGCATCACTCATGCATCCTATTTATTCTCAAGGGAATGTTTTCTCTCCCAGCAATTATGCCCTGAGAGGTAAAGATCTTACTTGCAGTGTCCAGCCAGACAAGGATATCTAGCAATGGGTGGAGAGCAGAGGATTAAAAAGTATGCATTTTTAATAGATGTTTCCTGCTATAGATCTTGTACTTGATTAAAGAAAGATATTTAATAACAAACTTAGCTAAGAGTTAGTCTGGATCAAATACAGTTCCCAAACATCCTTCTTAAAAGCAGAGGGACAGAAATATGAATCTGGACCACTTTCAAATATGTAAAATGTCTCCTTAGTGACTGAACAAACATCCCATTATGGTTAGACACCCACTGGCAGAGCGGGCTGAGGGTTTTTTTTCTTGTAGATACGTGACAGACCTGGCCTACAGTATATAAAATCCCCATTTGAATTTTATAACCATATCCTTTTTTTCTCTGTACTGTGAAAATGATTTTAGCTCCATCACAGGCCTTGCACTTTGTGCGGAAAACAGCTCCTTAGCTCAGCCAGCTTATCACTGAAAAGCTAGTTATAAAACTATATGCAGCACAATTCTGATTGCCTTTACCAGAAGTCACGTGTATACACTAGTGAGTATAAAGTGACACCAGAGAAGCAGTTGTCCTTTACTTCATGTTCTAGTCATACAGCTGTCCCTTCTCTGTCAGTGGTGTGCAGAATTCTTACCTGCTTTGGTTGGGGCAGCCTTCCTACTAAGAACATCTTTGAACATAAATAGCAACCAGCGTTGTTGGTTATGAAACTACTAAGCATATGCATTAAAAAAAACCTGCACACATGTATTTTTAAATGTGCTGGAATGTCGGAATTAAAAAAAAATAAATACTGGAAATAAACTAAACTTTAAAGCAGCAAGTTGCTTATGTACAAATATCTGTTGCACCACTAGAAATCAAACATGCCACAAAAGTTCTCTAGCCATTAACTCAGGCTATATTTCTGTGCCCAATTATTGCATCTAAGCCAGAAGAAATGTCTGCAAAGCTGAACTCCACTGAAAAACTCAGTTTTCTTTCAACATATAATTGTTTGCATGTACAAGAACAGAAATTAGTGAGATGACAGCTATGTGTGCCTTTTATTTCTTCTACTCTAAGACGTGCATATAGCCTGTCAAGAACAGAGGAAAATGAAAGTATATTTTTCTTCAAGTATGCTTCTTTACTAGCAGATAAAGTTGCGTTAAGTGACTTAGATACTATAAGCAATCCACAATTTTGTTTGTAAAAATTCTGGGAATTATCTGTCATGACCACACACATAACCACAAAATCAAATACACCAACTATATTTTAGTGAAGAGACAGACCACTTGCTATCATCTCTCTTTTTCTTGAATTGTAACTATCGTGTGCAAGCAGGTTAGCCGGACTGATTCACTAAAGCTGCTTGCTGACCACTGGAAAATATCCTCCTGTCYACATACAGCCACACTTATCATTTCCTTGGTACATTTAAACATTTTTACACAACAGTACTGAATCAGGAGCCACAAGTTTTGGAGAAAAATAGAGCTGTGTCATCAAAAACGCAAGCCTTGATCTTTAAAGGAATTCCTTGGGAAAAAGAAAATAAGAMTATCCTTACTTAGTTACAAAACATTCAGTTAGGACACAGGAACTATGGGTTAATTTCAGCTCACACACCTCCTTCCCCAAGCTTTTCAGATCAAAAGCTGAAGCAATTGGAACAGCCTTGATAAACTAGTAATAAACAGCATTTTTCATGGAAGACAGAGTTTAGAACTGGGACTAGTAAGCCTCACCAGTTCCAAATACAGTAACAGAGATACAGCACGGCTTCAGCAGCTAGARGTTGACTCAGCCACACCACTGGTAACCTGGCACCGCTCCTGTGCAGATAGCGCAATCCGCAGCAAGGCACGCTGTTGCTGGGGAAGGAGGGAAGGCTCTCAGGGAAGAGCAGCTCAGTTTGTGAAATATTTGGGCATGTTTCCCTCATCTGTTTTTTGTTAGAGCCTTGCAACTACAACTGTAAAAAAAGATGAGTCAGATTTCCACTCCCTCGGTGCTATGTGACCAGGACGGTCTAGTTATGGGAAGAAGAAGAACCAGTTCTTGGAAAGCTGCGTCGCTTTACCTGAGGGGTGAGCGCAGGGTGTAGTCCCAAACCGTCTCAGCCTTCACGCAAAACAGCGCGAGCCAGTCCCAAACACCGCCGAGTCCATCTTCTGTGTGAAAACTCAGAGCTGGGGAAAGAGAGGCTGTAAAATGAGCGACAGGCAGCCATGGCAAGACTCGGAGGGGACAGGAAGGCAGGACTTTTTAAACACAGCTTCTTTTTTGGAGAATATACAGAAGAAACAACATTGAAAAAAGGCTTAACATCTATTTGAAACACAATTTCAAATAGTTAAAAGTTAAAAAGTAAAAAGCAGTTAAAAGAAAAAGTTAAAGGCCCACCTAGTTATATAAAGTCTGTTCTGCTTTTGATTTATGGATATTTGTGCTTTTTCCACCACTGTGCAACATTTTGTTGTGTTTTTGGTGCAATAAATCTATGTAATCTGAAACTTTTCAAAATGTCACTCAGTCTCCCTTACCCAAGAAGGCTCCCCAATACTTTGCTATGACTTCCTTCAGCAGTGCTGGATTTCCATAAGAGTAACTTAGTCTGGGATGCAGACATTATTTTTAAGTTGCATTTTATAGAAAATGTCATATATTTAAGTTACTACTATAAGGAGAGCAAAACTTTTTACTTGCATGGTTTATTTTTGACATAAATAAAGGAGATTTTTCCTGTATAGAGATGCCAAATTAGCAAAGTTTCTCAGGATTAACTTTGTATTAATATAGAAATTTTTTCATACTTTTGGTTTTTCAGTTCTTTCATTTCAAGTGCTCATCAACTACCCCTCTTGTTTATTTGGCTTCTCTCTTAAACTTCAGTGAAAAGAAAAAAACACCTACAAATCTCCTTAAAAATATAAAATCATTACCTCTGTTGAGCTCAAAAGCTCCCTGTGGTATAGACTGCCTTTTCAGACCTTTTTGCTCAGCATCTTGCAAAGTCTCATTCTGATCCATGACTAATGGTCTTAATTACTATGACAATAAAAATGTCACAGTTTACTATAACTGGTGTGTGTCTTAAATGAAAACTATAAACTGTGCTTAACAATATAGAAGCTAAATTGATGGCCTTCCAATTTATTTTATATATGTACATAATCTAGAAATCTTGTACAAATGGGATGATAAAATTTGTATTTTTAAAAGCACATAAGGAAAAATTCAAAACTGTGTACACAAATCTGTACAAGTTCATCATTTATTTTTAAAATGCAACCATTTTTTCTTCAAAATGATTTTCATAGAATCAAAAGAATTTAAACTGGAAGGAACCTCTGGAGTTATTCCAGCTCTCTGCTGAAGTTCAGTTAAATCAGTTTGCTTAGAGATTTGTTGAGTCAAATTTGAATTTCTCCAAAGTCCACAACCTCTTCAAGCCATGTTCCAGTATTTTATCCCTCTCACTGTGGAAAGGTTCCTTCTAAGGTCTAACAGGGATTTCCCATGTTCCAGGTTGTGCCGCTGCCCCTCTCTGATTGCTGCGCACCTCCATCAGCCCTGTGTGCTCCCATCAGGCAGAGCAGGCACTAAGGTCTCCTCCTCCCCTTCTCATCTCCTGCCTAAGCCAGCTCAGCTCCCTCCACCTCTCCTTCTGCACCTAGCACTCCAGCCCTGACCATCATGGTGATCCTCCACTCAACTCACCCCTATGCAGCACCATTCATCCCATGCTAGGGAGCCCCAGCCTGAAGACGGCTGCCAGGGGCAGTGTCATCCATGCTGGATGGCAGGTAATGTCCTTTCCCCAGACCACCTGCCTGCTGCCCCACTCATGAGGCCTCAGGTGCAGAGGCTGCTTTGCTGGCTCCTTTGCTCCTGCAGAGCTCCTGGCTGGTTGCCCTTACCTGTCCCACCACAGGGGGTTTGTCCATCCAAAGGGCTAGGCATTGTGTTGGCCTATGTCCAAAAAGCTCCCTGAGGTTCCTGTTGCCCCATTTCTCCAACCTCTTCAGGTCCCTCCAACTAGCAGTCCTGCCCTCCAGTTCATTTACTGCTTGTCCCAGTCTGGTGTTATCTGCAAACTTTCCAAGAAACCTCTCCACCCCTCACTCAGGTCAATAATAGAGACTTTAAATAGTACTGTGCTCTGCAGTCTCTAGATATGCTCAGAGTCACCCCAGCAATGTTATTGGTGTCCATTCGGGTTAGAGTGAGGCATGAATGGCAGAAGGTCAGATGAGCATCAGCAATCTCTCTACACCCTGTATTAGCACCCTAGCAAGCAGAAATCTCCCTGTGACAGCAGATCAGATCAGCAGAAGAGACCATCACTCACCCACCTTTTCTCCTTCCTGCAGACAGCTGATGCAGGCTCAGCTGGCTCTGATGCCTCCCCTGGTGGCTGGTTCCTCCTCACATGTCCCAAGCTTCTCCAGCAGTTCAGTAGTCTCTAAGGCCCCGTGTCCACACATGGCCTCTAGCTGTCCTTTCTCCTTGTGTTGTGTGGCATGGGCCTTTGCCTCTGCAGGATGTCTGTGAACCCCTCAGTTTCTTCTTCCTCCCTCTTCATGTTGTGCCATTTGTTCTTCTTCTCCCAATACTCCTGCAGATAATGGCTCAGTGTCTTAACCACAGCTCAGCTCACATTTATAAAACCATCCTCCTAGAATATGACGTATAGGATCAAGATTCAGAAGAGGCCTTCTTCACTAATGTAAATATGCACCAGGTGACTTTAGAAAACAGTAAGCACCGTTTGCTAGTTTGACATCATTATGAATTCATAGGGAGAGCTTATCCAAGTACAAAGATTTCAACAGCTGTATAGGGCCTCAGAAGCTGATTCAGGCACCTGATCTCTTGCATACCTATTGAAGAAAGAGGAAGCTGTATCTCCTGAATTCACAAAAAGTTCTATGTTTCATGATAGGCATTTAAAACTGAGGTTAATCTTCACACAGCAAATATTTCTACTGTACTTCTACACTGAAGTTCAAACGAAAACAGCAGTATTTTACTCTCTACAGGAAACTTGAAGGTTTTGGTAAGTGGAAATTTTCTGAATACAACCTTATCATCTTTGGCAAAAAGCCATAAATGACACATATACCAGTTCATTGTAGGTGTAGCCCCAATGGCTTTTTAAATACCCTTCTGAAATGCAAACACCTCCTTGCTGAAAGGGTAGCTCTAATTTACTGTTCGGAAATTAATAATGGAGCCATGTTTGCCTGGCTCAAACAAAAGGATTGCTCCTACAAACCCTGGAAGAAGTAGCAATTGTAATACCCAGTCATTAGGCTCAGTGGTTAGACTTTTGAGTGTAAGGAGTACTACGGAATATCACGCTTGCATGCAGGAATAATTCCAATCCAGCTTTTAACTGGGGAGGGGGAGGTTCAGAGTAGTTAACAGAGCTTGTTTGATGCAATAAAGCAAAAGTTCACAGTTTAGGCTCCTTCCTGGTGCTCATTATCTCTTCAGCCTGCAATCAGCTGACAAACAAAGAGAAAGTAACTCTGATTCTGTTTATTGAACCAAGAAATGTTTTATCAGATAATAACCCACATAGGTATTTTAATTCCCATGCTTATCTTTATGACAGACGTACTGACTGACTGCAATAAATTCAAAATACTTCTCCGAGGAAAGGTTTTAAGGTTGATTACTGTAAGGAAGGCAGTGTTCTGCACAACTTACAAACTTGAAAGGCCAACCATATTTCCCAAGAATGCCAGCAGTTTCTATTCTTTTGTATTAATTCCTCCTCTTTCAATTTCAGAGTAAAGCAGAGAAGAAATATCAAATCAGTGAGTACCAGTTTCCAGATCAGTCATTCACTGAGCCTCCAGGGGCTCTGGCCACCCCAGTTCTGGTCTGGAAACAAAACAAATTTCCATGTCTCCAGTGAAGGCCATAACCCCTGGGTGGTCATCTGCAGTATCCTCTGCCAAACTACATGGATACATGGATACACAAATAGACCTATAGATACAAAAACAAATAATTCTCTATTTTGTGTGGCAAAATGTCTCACATGAATATTTCTTTCTCGTTTTGATGAGAAATGTTCCAAATATTCCAGCTGAAAGCTTCCCCTTTAAAAGACTTAACATTTCCCCTTCTCCTCCATAACAAATAGCCAAGACAAATACCTAATCCGGAGATTCCCCACCCATCACTACCCAGACATTTCTACGGTCTCTGGGTATCACTGCCTGTAAAGAATTTAATTTAATTTCTCCTTCCGGAACAAAAAGCAGCTGGCAGATGGCAACTTTAACCAGGCCTGTGACAAATTAGACAAAAACCTACATGTTGAACACCTGGGACAGCATATCCACATGTGCTGAGGGGAGAGCTGGGGAGGGGTGGCCAGGAAAAATCACTGCTTTGTGGAGGTCATAGCATTTGAGGTTCTAGAGAAACTCATCCCTTCATTTTTCTGTATGCTGACTATTGCCAGGCAAAGGTATTCATGTGGAGTTTAGCAGCACAGTTTCCAAAGTAGCCTTTGGAGAGGGGACTGTCAGCCTCCCTATATGGAAGAGTTATATTACACTAATAACTTTTTTTCTTTTTAACTCGTGCAATTTTATTAAGAGCCAAGTATAATAAATCATATGTTTTCTCTAGGCTACTTCACATAATCCAAAAGTTAAAATTAATAGGTTGGAGGAGGTGTTTTTAAATTATTACGATTACAGCAACCTGTTAGATTTTCTTTTTCACTCCCCACCCCACTTTTAGTCACCTTTATTTTCAAACAGGCTGACAGTAATAACAGGCTAGGTCAAGTTTAATACAGCTATGTCATTAACAGCAACAAGAAAATCCTTCCTTGATCAGTTACTGCGTTTCCCAGGATTAAGTCTATTCACTGTCAGAACGGGTATAATGACTCATCTCCTATGTCAAGAATGAGCCAACAACTTACTACAAAATTAAATTTCTCACAGATCTGCCACAGCTACATCTGAGAAAGAAGAAAGTTAGTCTTCTTCTTCAGCAAAAGCTTAAAAAAAACATTTTAAACATTTTTACTCCTATCTATGCTACAAAAGGCCTTGTTGTAAATTCCCAAACTTCCAGAGAGCAGAGCAGAGGAGATGGCGAGGAGAGATGAGGGAGAGGTGAGGCAAGGTGAAGTGAGGAGTCATCTCTTCTGATAGCATCGCACTTACATGCTAAGCCTCAGGACGCTCTAGGCATGCTTCTTAATGAGAGGGCCTCTTGCTCCAAAAAATAAGCTATACACAGGTTTCTGCTCATTTTCCAAGATAAATCCTAATTCTATACAAATAGATTGTTCGGTAGCAATGAAACTGAGTTTTTGGTAATCCAAAACATTAGTGTATTTCTACTTAATTTATAATTTCCTGCCCCTGATAGCAGGAAATGAGAAGAAGGAAGGAATTTCTGAGGTCTGTTTACTTTCTTTGGACAATTGCATCCTCATCTAAAACATAAATCTCTATTTTATATAATCAGCCAAGCAGTTTGGTGTTACACTAGCAACACAAAACAGAAGACATTTCTTGGTCTTTGTGTGAGTTTGAAAAATACTGAAATTAAGTTGAAGACAATAGGAGAAGGATGTAAGGAAATATTTCAGATATTTCAAGAGAACCCCCAACATTACTTAGGCGTACCTCTGCCTTAATACATAAAGGTCCTTCTTTCACCCAGGAAGACGGATCCTGATTATACCTCTAATTTTTTGGAAGTCTGAATTATGCTGCAGATTCACTTGATGTTCTTTTCTGTCATCCTCCTCTGTATATGCAGACTTACAGTACAAGACCAAGAAGAACCTAGGTATTCTCAGGCCTTTCTCAAGTAGCTGCTGGTGATTTAGCTGGGATATTCTCCTTGTTATCTTTTACTCAGTATTGGTGAAAATGCAGTGACAATTTTGGTGTGTGAAAATATGTGGTTCTTATTCTAGCTTATATAGACCCAAACTCCTGAACAAAGGAACAGGAGCTCCTAAACAGAAAGTTTGAATCAGTTTCTATCTTCAGGAAAGTTACTTCAGACTGGATCCCATCAAAGTTTAAAAATAACCTCAAGTCAGATGTCTAATTCTGGATACCAAACTATTCTGCATCTGATCCTTGGAGTGAAAATCAGAAGTCCAGAACCAGCAAGGAGAAGTCTCTTCACTCTGCACTGGAAGAGTTAACACCTGAGGAAGACAGTACAAAAAATGTACCTGCTGCACAGAAAAACATCTGTAGCTAGGCAAACATAAAAAACACGATGGAAAAAGGTGTGCCTTAAGCCTCAGTTCTTTCCCAAAAGCAGTCACAGCTGCTGTAAGAAGCTTACATCCTCCTGGATGCAGATTCTAGTGTCCTCATCTGCAGATATGTGCTGGTCTTTGAAAAAAGCTAAGCCAAGCAGAAGTGATGTCCATAGTGAGCCTCTTATTTATGCACTGTGGAGCTTGCCCCAAGTCATGCAGGCTGCCTGTGGCAAAGGACTCAGCTGAGGCTCTGACCAGAGTACTCAGCCCTCACCTTTCTCCCTGTCACCAGGCCTGTTACTCAGGTACCTGGGGAGTCTAAACTGCATAAATATCCCAAAGTTATACTTTAAACAGCATTGATAGATGGGAGGGTTCTGTCTCATGCCTTGACCACTCCAAAAAAATGGGTTTAGGGGTTAAATTAAGTTAGAGTTGGTTAGTTGGCATTCAYGTGGTTCATACTAACATTGCGGTATCATTGCTCTGAGCATCTTGTGTTCAGAGGAACACTGCTATTATTTCCATCCATGAATGAGGTTCGATATTTAACCAGGGTGAGTCTTTGCTTAATGAAGAGAGGTGAACATTGAAGAGCACYAGGGTTTCCCCGCACACCATCTCCAGCCCGTTGAAAGAGGCACATGATTTATGTACAAGTAGAATGGTCAGACTGGACTGCAACTACTTATAATCTTATATTAACAAATTTAAAGGGTATGGACTGTGGAAGATCCATTTTCTGTGGAGACTTCTGTTTCTTCAGTAGATATCTAGTTTAAGTTTCTACTAATTCCTTAGAAGTATCAAACACATAGTTACCTTTTTTGTCAGTCTCAATTTTTTTAGACCTAATAAAGATATTAAATTCTCAGAGTTTGGTAGGTTTGGGTGTTGTTTCTTTTTTTTGGGGAGGGGGGAGGGATTGGTTGGTTTTTCTAAACATTCACATCCTTTCAAGACCAGCTTTAATTCATCCATGTGTTGTATTTATCTACTTTCATGTACTAGCCACAGTTAATATTACAATGTATGATTTTGCTAATAGTAGTAAATTCTACATACTTTTCCCAGCATCTTTGCCAAATAGCCATAAAAGACTGGCTGGTAGATGGCCAACAAATGCTGGTGGTCTATAACCACAATTTCTCAAACAATATGGAAAGAACTTTGCTCTGGAATATCTTTGATCTACTAGCAAATGGAACATTTATTTACTGGGATGAAATAACAGGCATTCTTCAAATTTTGAATATAAACTTTCTGACAAGAAAACAAAGACCTATTACATGGTGAACAGAGAGCACATATGGATCCCCAAATCTGATAATAATATTTTTTTAATCTACTGACCACTATACTTGTTTGCTGTCTCTGAAAAGATGAATGTATTGCATGCAGGAGAAAGGCTTCCCTTGCTAGGGGGAAGTTGTCACTGTGGGTATGCCTACTCTGTTGCTGGGTTGTTGTTCCATTCCCTGTTTCCTGTCTAGTCAGCAGGTGATTTTCCCCACTGTTTTGAAACAGCTCCTGACAGCCTTGATGGTAGGGTTTTCTTTTATTGATTAAAAGTTCCTTTTAAAAATAGCCAATTTATTTTTGCCTTTGCTGCTCTGCTCATTGAAGGAAGGCTTTTATATCACTGTTAATTGTGAAAAGCTAACATAATCACACATGATTTCACAGATCACCAAATTTCTGACATTTAGAGTGCAATTTAGAGACTTTCTGAGCAAGAATTTGCACTCAAACTTCCCTATTTGATCCAGGGCTAACTGCCTAGCAGACAGAGCTCTCAGAGGCTTTAGAAGAGGAATGAGATCATTAGCGGAAGCTTCCAAACAAAGCTGGCTCCGTGTTTTTTTTTTTTTTTTTTTTTTTTTTTAATAAGACGGCATATCCACTAATTCTGGTAGGTGTGTATCCAGCCCAGCTCTTAATATAAATTATCTGAAGAAACATTAGGGAAATAAAATTTTCAAATAGACTACCTCTGGCACACTAAAGCTGGGCACAAAGGCCTATTTCCAGGGATTTCAACATCCATCCTCCTGATATCCATTTAGCTGACTGTGGCATATCTATGTGCCTCCTTGCCCTAGAGCAATAACCGTCCTGAGGAGCCTATGGGAAGCATTTCTGCCAAGAGCCCGTTCAGACTTATCTACAGAAAGGTTGAACCAAGCCTCTCAAACCCTGTGGCAGCTGAGAGCTCAGGTGTGTGGGAAACTGTAAGAGCTCCGGGTTAGCCAGCAGTCTACATTCCAGGCTGGAAACAAACAGGAGAAGATTGTTATAAAATAGCCACCACGGGGTTAACAGCACAGCCCAGCAATACTCTGGGAGAATGCCATGCACCAAACCTCCTTTCCTTCCTGTTTATTCAGCAGGAGTTCCTCCCCTGCACACTACTATTATGATGCAGTTGAAATAAAAATAGCCTCTTCCCTGCAATCCTCCAGATCAGCTTTGGCTGGGCAGGGTTTTTGTGCAGGAAGGCGGATGGAGCAGGGAGAAGAGGGATTTATCTGAGAAATCCCTTTGCAAGCCTTGCCATCCCAGGCAAACGCAGTCTCCCGGCTATCTGCACTAATGTCACAACACTCCCTGTTCAAGGTCTGAATGCTTTGCCAGCCATCAGAGGAGTTTTGTTTTCTCGTTTTCTTGCTTCTCCCACAATGCTTGAGAGCAGTTGCACGATGCTTTGGCTGATGATGAAGAAATACCACCATTACACATTGTGATAAAGCTATGATCTTATTCAAATCATAAAACACACTTCAATAACCTCATATATGACTCTTTGCACCTTTAACCACCCAAAAAAAACATGAAACAAGGCCAACACAGCTGTTTAGGGTTCCTCTACATTCAGCAAAGAAGAGCTAGTCAGCTTCCTCAGGCAACTGATCACATTTGTCTTAGGATGACGACGATTTTTGTCTGGAGATATGAATAGATTAATACCTTCCCCAGTCTCCAGAAACTACTGTTTCCTATCTGTAAGTCCCACCCAACTGACACTATCTCCCTAAGAATTTCCTCTTCTCCACAACACACAGCGCTACAAAATAGGGAAATGAATGTCAGTGACAGCAGCATTCAAAACACCAGAGCCTGTGTTTAGCTCTAGAATCAGAATTAGACATTTTACCAGCCCAAATGCACCTATACAGCTTATAAACAGGTAGCCCCAACTCTTTCTAATAAAAGTATTTGAAAAACCGTAGAGCTTAAGTCTCACCAAAAGTCAGTGAGATCTCAGATCTCAATTGCCTAAGCTGATCTATCTACATTGGTTAGGGCCCATATGCTACTTAGATACTTCTGCAAACATTACTGTTGTAATGAATGACATACCAGGAATGTAGATCATTCTTGGAAATCTCTGTCCAGTCCTGATGTCCACACTTCAAAGTAGATACTGACAAAAAGGCTACAAGAACAATCCRAAGTCTTGCAAACTTTCCTTCTAGTGAAAGATGCTTAAGAAATTTCATTGATTAATGCAACTGAAAATTAACAGTGATTTGATCACAGTTTGTCAGCACCTACATTTGTGAAAGATTTTCAATCTTTCTTTATATGTTTCTTTATATCTAGCAGATAAAAAGACAATGTCACTTAATCACTGCAAACTAAAACTAAACAGAATCAGGCCTCAATAAATGCATAGATTTTAGTTTTTTTTTTTAAATGGATGATTGACCACTAAGGCAGTGACTGGTTCACTACCAGTGAAAGGTTTTTGCTGAGGAACATAGATCTTTCTATAGACATTCTGCAGCTCAACTGTTCGCTGGATACAAAAATTACTAGGCAAGTTTGATTGCCCATGCTATCTGRAGAGGAGAGTAGTTAGCCTCTTTTCTTCCCAGATGTACAACAGTCCCTCTGCTTCTGTCTTTAGGGCTGTCTTTAGACCTTCTCCCCATATAGTCTTACAAGACAGAAAAGAACAGGGAGGAACTTGTAGGCATATAGTATAGAAATATTAGAGCCAGTGACAGCTGACCGCTGAGCTAGTAGTTCTCAGTTGTTTTTCTGCTGCAAAATGCAGCAGGATATTTGATACAATCTGCAACAAGAGACGCTTTGCTTATTTGATTTGGTAATGACCAGAAGAGGTGAATASCTGCAGTATTTAAGACACCACAATGCCTCCTCATTTTCCAAACAGTAAAATCCATAGTCGGTAAGAGACTAGACCATCAGAAAACTAAGTTTTGGTTGGCCTCTCAGAAGTTACCCAAGCCAACTGTGAAATAGAATATAGAAATTCTGCTAGCGTTCCAAGAGTGGAGGAGATACAAAAAGTTATTCCCTATCTGAAATTCTGGGCTTTTCTACTAACAAAGGAATTCAGAACTATATACAGACCACTAAAAAGAAAATTGTACCAGGTGCACTGCTCTCACTACCCTGTTCGCACTGGAGCAGCGCTACTCCRTTTCAGGCATGATCCCAACCACACAGGGCTAGCTGCTCTACTAGTAGCAAACAAAAAGACATCCCTGCCCTAAATCAAGTATACACACAACTAGTAAAGGCACATCAGGCAATACATGCCAATACAGCTTAAAACTTCTGTAAGCATGCAAAGGAGGAATCGGTCAAGAAAAACAGGTGAAGATTTACAGAAAGGCTCTTTGCAGCGTTCTATACTGAGAAATTTCCTGAGAAAGGTACAGGATTAAATATAATGGGTCTGTTGGCAGAAATAAAACATCTTCCTTCTGCTAAATGATTGGATAATCAGACTCGTATGATTGCCTTTGGTGTGCTGACTCACCAGAGGGCAGCAGCTTTACAGATCTGATGTCAGCCTATAAAAATGCAAGACATCCCTCTTGCTCTCCCAGTAGGACCATCCCTTTACGTACTGTACCCTGATGTCAGCAATCTTATTTTGTACACTTAGCTGGCAGTCTAAGCCCTGCGATGTTTTAGAATAACAGCAATTCAGGTCAGGTATCTGCTACACGGTTAAGTTACAGTTCAACCTTTCAGCATGTCTGTGGTATCAAAACAGTTTCTTGCAATTAGTCTGCAATGAGTAATACGTCTAGAGTGACCTGCTCCTACACATATTAACACACTTTTCTGTCACCCCACAGCAAAATGAAAAGATTTTAGGAAAGAAACTTTATTTTAGTGGTTAAATCCACTGAGAGCGGGATCTCTCATTTTGTGCTTTCAAACGAAGGAAGGGGAAAATTACATTTATTTTCTACTAAAGCAGGCAAAAACTAACTTTCCCAAATATTTTGGCATTGGATATGACTTTGGAAAWGGAGTGCCTGCTGTTATTAGTAATAAAATGAAAGGATTTACCTCTCCTTACAAAATCAGGAAACAGGCTAACAGGCAAGAGACTAAAGCAAAGAAAAAAGGGAACACACGTATTAACCTTTCTCTCCTGCAGCYGAGCGCAGTTAAACATTCATGACAACCTCCCTGGCCTCTGCTGCCAGTACTCCCAGCTCATGACCTGCCCACTGCTGGAGCAGGCAGCGGCCACCCCCTCGGTGACGGACGGACACCCTCTGGCCTGTGCCCCTACCTCCCTCCAGTACCTCCAGCGCTAACAGCAGCAGAGTCTGAGAAGCCCCCGGCAGGGAGAAAGTCTGGCGTRGTTTGTGTCTCTGTGCTTCCCTGGATGAGTGTCTCTGCAGCTAACTGTAGTCAAGAGCTCTGCTCCCTTTCCCATGCCCTCATTTCCCATGTCAAAATCAGAACAGTATTTCACTTTATTTGAAATAATACTAGGAGGTTATGAGAGCCTCTAGAAACTTTTGTAGGAGGCATTGTATTATGTGCACCATACAACAAAATAAAACCAAACAAAACAAAGCAGGAAGCTTCATCACAGTGGCATTTCTATTCTGGCTGGTTGGCTTCTGGGTGGCCTGGTGTAATTCAACGCCTAGAAACCTTCGGCGTAGACTTCATGGTGTCATTTGTTATTAAACTAAAGATAAACTAACTGCAGACTTAAGATATGAAACCATTTCCATTCCAGTTCACTGTTTACACTGGGGAGAGGATGGGGTCCAGATTTTACCACAAGCAGTGTGGAAAAATTGTCTTTCACACCCATCCCAAGCAGAGCCTGCCAAGGGAGCAGGCAGGGCACGTTTCCCCTCAGGAGTGACCAGGACTATGCACAGATACGTGACATAGCCATGGCATACCCTGAGAGAGCAAAGCAAAAATCACTGCTGGATATTTTAGGTATCTTTCCTTAGGCCGGTGTTCCTGGCAAGGTGAGAGAAATTATAACAAACATTACGGGAATGCAAAGTCTTATCAAAAATTCCCATCAAGAGACCATCAGGATTTGTCAAGTACCAAGGGAGTGTGCCACACATGCGAGGGACTGCAGGCTTAAATGCTGTGGATTCGTACCAACATTTTCGAAGTACAAAAACCCTCTCCACTTGCTCTTTGCACTTGAGACCAGACTTATCAAAGATTGCTAAGTGTTTGGTTTTGTGTGGAAATACTAACTCAAAACAGAAATTTTGATTTCTGTAAAACAGAGGGGACTTCCAACTCCTGCCAGCAGATACCACTTGGAGATTAATTGTTCGGCGCTTAAAAATGTACTTGGGTGCTACTTGAACGAGAGAAGTCCCAGGTAAATTATAAGCCTATTAAGTTAGTCACTGTGCACATACACACAGAAAGAGAAAGACAAGCCCTGCCCTGAATCGTTCACAATCTAAATATACAAGACAAACAAAGGATGGGAAAGGAGGGACACGGAGAGGTAAAACAACATACCTAGGGCAACAGCCTCTCCCGGTCCAGCGTCTCCCTTCGCAGTGATCTCCGCTGTCCCTGCGCACCAGCTTTCCCCCTGCCCAAAGGCTCCTCTCTTCTCACTGTTGATCTAAATCTCTGGAGCAACGCRAGGCCAGAAGTGATGACAGTACAGAACAAGAAATGCTGACCAGGAAGGGATGCAGCTCTGCCAGCACGTCTGGATAAACACCAGCTGCCTGCGGGAAACGGTCCGAAGCAGCTTGTGAAAAGCATCTGCACGTGCTGCATCCAGCCTGGGGCCGCACCGCAGCCGAGGCCTTTCCCAGGGGACACGGTAGCGGCTCAGGCGGCTCCCCCGGGACAGCAGGATCAGCCCCAGCGCCTGCCCCGGCCGTGTGCGCGGAGCCCGCGGAGGCAGCGGGCTCCCGGCGGCGCTGCTCGGCTGCCCTCCCGGCTCCCCGGGCAAGCACATTCCTGCAGAGCGCTCGGCCTTCGCGGGCTGTTATCGCATGGGCTCCAGCTAGCAAGCAGGGAAAGGATAATAAAGCAAGGCTGAAGTTTTCTATGTGGGGAAAGCGCCTCTTCTATTTCTTGAGGAAAAGCACTCCAGTTTATCAGAGGCTTTCTGGCTAAGCTCCAGTGGGCAGAAAATACTCCTCTGCACTGACAAGCTCCCTCAAGTCTCGTTCTTACTTGGAGATGCAGTCTTGAGGAGCGAGGGTTAGAATCCTACTTTTCTGCTAAAAACATTGGTCTGTAGTGATCCCTTTCTGTGCTGTATTACATCCATCAGGGCTGATATGCTGTTCTTCAGTTACTACCTCAAATCACAGCTTTGTCCTCCTTAACTGAAATTTCATTTAGTTCAAACCCGCTCAAAAGGTCCTAGCAAAATTATTTGTTCCCTTCTTTTTCTTTTCTTTCTTTTTTTTTTTTTAAGCTATAGAGAGACCTTTTACAAATACTGGAAAAAAGATAAATCAGGATAGYAACACTGTTTTGGACAAGCGAGCACGCCTAACTCACTTCAGTTTGCCTGGAAATGTATTTTTGCCTAAAGCATTCTTTTTTTCTTTTTTCTTTTTTTTTTCCAAAATCTGTGTAGAGGAATGACAATGATGTACTCAAGCTGACATTTAACCACTGTAAACTATGGAGAACTTCAGAAAGCTTTTATAAAGTCTACCCTTCCAGTCATCCCTCTTAAGCAGTAAGACATTACTCATCCTGAGGAAGGGTGGCACAGAAGACTCAAGAAATACAGGTTTAACAAGTGTGAAGGGAAGTAGGTAGGAAGGAACCACATGAATTATTCGTATAAGCTGCAGCATCGCAAATTAATTTCTAGTACAGGAGAAAGACATTCTTGCACAGCTCCCAACCAAAAAGGGCATGCTGCAAACATCAGTTTTTCCCCAAATGTGCAGACATGTGCAGTCAGAAGAGAAGAGCAGGCAAAATCCTAGGATATGAACACAAGGAAGAGCTGCTGAAGGCTGCTGATGCCTGTTCAAACCCGACGGGAGCATGTCAGGCTTCCCAAGACATGCTTTGGAAGGAGCTCCCTCTCTGTGATGGGGTGACTGGGTGACGCCAGTGTTAGGAGTTCACTTTGGAGACCGTGGAACACTCTTGTGAGTGGACTTGGTCTCTGCTGTGGCTCCCTGGTGACCTTCAGAGGAAGGCACTGTGGGCTGAGCAGGTCTGACTTTCTAGAAACAGGAAGAGTTTTCCAACATCCGTGCTCCCAACTCCACAGTGCCTTTAATAGACAGTTTTGTTACCGAAGTCTAAACATGAGCACTTGCAAGCCTGCTGCTGTATTTTTATTACATGACTTAAAGCTGCAGTTCAGGGAGGTGCCAATGTGGAGGTCCAGTGGTAGCCCTGAGGTTTCCTACAAGCCCTTCCCCTCTTTCTTGCCAAGTCTCTGGGATCTTCCTTCCCTCCGCCCTTCCCAGCAAGGCACCACCCAGCAGTACTGCTCTCCTTTCTGACAGCTCGTCCTCCCGAGTAGGTGTTTTGCCTCTCCCACTTTCCTTGTCTTGGGCCAGTCACTGCACCACTCCTGTTACTTTTATGTCTGCTGTGGTGCTAGAGAAAAAGCAAGTAAGAAGCCATGGAATCAATCAAAGGGGATTTACTTCGCTTTTTTTTCTGTCATCATGTCAATGGCAATCCTTCATTAAAGCCTGTACAGCACTGTCCCTTGGAGCTCAGCCCACAATGTTTTCACAGTCTCTTTGATACAAGAAGTGCCATTTAACAATAAAAACATAAGCTATAAAGAGCCCTCTTTCAGAAGTGATCATCATCATGTAGGTATAGGTTTTGTGCATAATCCTGGTTCTCAGAGACTTGATAGCTTCCTCAGAGAAAAAAAATATAGTTTACTTCATGCGGTGTAAGATTAGCTGACAGCAACTGCTGGTGAACAAATSTATAGCTGGAAATGTTTACTTTTTAATAGATAAGCAGTAGTCTTGTGTCTTCCTGGAACCTAACTGGAATTCAGATATGTTTGACTTTTTCTCTCCCACAACATGCATTTGATCTTATAATACTTTCAAAACCCAAAGCAAATAGAATACTGCAAGTTAAACATTACGTAACCAAATGTACCYATTACCATGACTTCAAAACAACTGCTCAGAAGAACTTAGATTTATCTGATCCCTGTCCTGTGAGCAAATATTTCAATGACTAATTAAGTCACCAGTCTTTATTACAGCTTACTTTTCTAATAGTTCACCTGCCAGCTCTGTGAAGATTTCTGAATATAACAACACTCCTAGCCACTCCTACTGTTTTGTTTTTCTATCTGAGGAGCTCAAAGTATTTGACATCTGTTCTTTGTTTACCCAGTGCAATATACTGGGCAAGCGTGGCCGATGCTGCTCATTTCGCCACAAGACCGGAGACACGAGGCACAGAGAGGTAGAACCTCACAGCCAGTGCTAATGGCTTACATGGCACTAAGGCAATTTACACCAGGTGAATGATACAGCCAAGGATGTTAAATTAGTTACCAAGGTGATGAAACAAGTCAGTGGCAGAGCCAACAGCAGGACCGAGACATCCTAGTGCTGATCAGCCGTCTGCAGACAACGCAAGCCCTACAGCTTCACCACTGGCAACTCCTGCACTCCAGAGAAAATGCTATCGGAAGGGGGCTTATCATCAGAAGTTTCAAGGGAACTTCTTTTTGTTATTTTAAAATAAAAAATAAGCCACTGGCCCACATATAYAAAAGCTCCAAACTTAAGAATACAACATTTATTTTCAAAATTATCTAGTTACTGATATCCCCTAAACTCAATTTCCTATGTGCAAACATAAAACAATGAAGTAGAAATTYAAGGGTTTTTTATTTCAAAGTGTTTTGAATTTCTAAAGGTAGATGAGTTACTGCAGACTCCATCAAAATCAGTGGCAGAATCTAACAGTAATTTCAGTGAGGTCAGAATTTCATTCAAAATATTTATTTCAATTTTTGCAGGCAATAGCTCAGGATAGACTTTCCAAAAATGGCAGCATTTCTTGCTCCTACAGTTTGGTGGTGAGGGGCTAATATTTTCTTTAAGCTGGACAAAGTCTGGCCTTGACTTACAGCTTTCTTAGTGCCATACTAAAGCAATCTGACACATTTTCTTGTAAAAAAAAAAATGCCATCATGCATGAAGTAGAAGTCAGTGTGAGCATCTATTTGAAAACAACGCTTCCTTRGCAACTGCTTTGCATCTAAGTTTTAGATAAATTGTTCAGTGGTACAGAACTACTATACTGGTGATAAACAGGGAACTACACTTGAAGTAACACATAGTCGTTTTAGTAAAGAGTATGGCATATCTCAAAAGGATTCATATTGTYATATCTTCCCTAAGATTGTAGCTTGAGAACATATTTTTCTGTTTAAAGTATTATTCTTCCTCCTTTGTTGTCCTCAGAACTATATTTTAAGATAGTATAACATTAATTCTTCAATCAGCCAAAATGATACCATCATTTGCACAGCAAATTCAGTGCAATTATATGCAAGATTTTTCAAGATTTTCCTTGGTGTTTTAATAAGCCAAAACAAAGTTTTTAATTTAAGGTCTTTTTTAATTTAAGGTCTTTTTTTCATGTAGTGATTGTTATGGTTGGTTGTGAGTGCTAGAAGGAAAAGGTAATTACAAGTAGTCAGTTTCAGAATTCTCTTTTTTTAATTAGAGAATTCTACACCAGTCTAATATCAATTGGAAATGTGCTGAGAAGATAGTACATGTAGCCCTTAAAGCAAAAAGAAAGATGCTTTAATATTTTTTACTGTTCTAGCTCTGAAATTATGGATTTAGATTCTTTTTTTTTTCTTGAGCAAACAGGTATTTTCAATAGCACTGATCCAGAGTCCATAAATTTTGAGACTATGTGACCAACCAAAACCATCTGCAGATCCTTTGTTTATCTTAGCAAACAAACGGATGCGAGCTCCACCCTGACCATGGAGCCAAGGGAGTGTGGATGTATTCAGTGCATTTGCTTTTCTTCAGAAAAGGGGATCTCTGAGTATTGTGAAGTTCTCGTTCATCTCACAATATCTATAACACTTCTCTTAGTGCCTTGAGACATAAATCCTTAATTATGTAAAACTGTAAAGCTTTAACATGTTTCATGTGACGCCCTCATTTAAAAATTGTACTAAGATCATAAAGAGAGTAAAGTTATTATAATAAAAAATGAGTTCATATCACTGGTAGGTTCTGTGGCTGAGATGGCAAGTAATTCCAGTTCTGTGAATCCTTTCTGGATGAATTTTGCCTGAAACACAAACTAGTATAGGAAAGTTAACTGACTTCTATTCAATAACCTGAAACAAAATTGCAACGAAAACCACCCATTTTTAGCAACTTATAGTAGCACAACTATAATTTTATTGCTGTTAATTTTTACAAATTAAGGACTTAAGCACTATAAAAGTCATTTCCTATCTGGCATTATCAGAACCTGGACTTTTTTGTGTGTGTCTTGTATACCAGATCTAATGGATCCTTACTCTGTGGATCCAAAGCTGTTTTCCTTCCAGAGGCCTTTCACCTTTTTGGCCTTAAAAGGGTATATCAGAAATGTTTGTTTTCTAATGGAAACCAGCTGTGGCAAGAATGAAAACAGAGTTTGAATCCTGCATAACAAACTTTGACCCTCAAGGGCTTCAGCTAAAGCTAGAACAAACTTTCTTCATCTGTCCCCTTCTGCCTAGATCTCTCCTTGGCTAGGCAAAGGTCTCTGTGGCCACCAGAGTTTCTGTGGTATTTTTCATTGTCATTATATGATGTGTGTGGCCTAAAGGTTTTCCCAAAGCAGACATTAGTGGGACTGGGAGAGACAAAAGGAAGGTATCACAGTATGAAGCTGGTTCCTTCCTATATGAAAAGACTGTTATTGATGATCTTCACTTGAACAGCAATATTCAGGTTGTTTCTTGAAGGAGAAGGATAACACTTCGGCTTTATTAGCTAATGATAACTCTGAGTCTTGCCTAGTTTTGCCCTCTACCAGACCAGGGCAAAAGGAGAAGCCCGGCATGGGCTCTGACATAATAGTCTTGAGCTCAAGAGCYAATCACATATTTTAGACCAAAGTATTTCCTCCTAGAACACAGACTTCCATGAAACTAATGTATTTTGTGGAAAATGAAATAGTGGGACTGATTTTGAGGAKAAATTCCTTCAAACAATTCTTTAGTTTTCAGTCAATACACAAAGGCAGGTTTTTCCAAAAATGAATCAAGCAGCTTCAGTTGCTACTACAAAACATACAGCCGAAACTCTTTGATCTCGCTTTCCTTGACAAGTATTACCATTTTGATTGTGTACCTCATTTCTTTAACAGAATTAGTTGCTGAAATGCATCAGGATGGAAACTCCTGCGTTTCCCCAGCACTGTGAGAGAGGACTAACCACAGGGCTATCAGATCAGTACTCACCCAATAAGCCCCCCTCAACCTTGTTCGGCTCTAGTTGGTAACAGCCTTGGATTTCTTTCCAGCAATACGTCTGTGCCTTCCCTGCACATCTTTGCTCCAGGACAGGCCTGTTCCTCCCCCTCGTTCTCCTAGCCCAGAAAGTACCCGCAGCGGCTTGCACCACTCAGTGCTCTTCCCCTGCTTCTTCCCYGGGTGTATTCCCTCAGCTGCTTTCCATTCCTGAGCACTGTTTGCCTGGTCCCCGCATTTTGGAGCAAAGAAGACAAAAGAGATCTTTTTTTTAAGAGTTTTCCTGTGTCAGAACTCTTCTAAATGTTCACTTTCACTTGAAATAAAACCAAAAGTCAGGACCTCCCAGTGCAGCGCAAAGTGGAACTTCTGTTTTGTCACAGCTCTTGTTGCAGCAAGTAAGCTGTGAAATCTTGCAGCTGGCACAGCCTCAGAGGGTAACTGACAAATTGAGTAAGCGTACTCCTGGCTGTCTGACATATATTGGGGGCTAAATGTCAACGATGCACATATCACATATCACACACACACACACGATTATCCAGGGCATACCTGGTCTGCATCAGAACAAAAATCRTGTTAGCAATACTGCTAACTTGAAACACTTGTGTCTTAGTCCCTTGCTTGGAATGGTTACCCTTCAGGGCATTACAGACTATCTTGGAAAACATCTAGCATTTTGCACTCCTCCTCTGCATAAAGCAGCTGAAACTGTGTTTGTTTTTAAAAATTGCCTAATAATTGAGAGCGTCCTTGCCAAGATTCAAGCCTGAAGCCAAGTGTGGAGACCATATACACATCCTGGAGCGGGGGAAGGAGAATTCTTGTGTGAAAAAATAAGTCCTTTTTCTGACAAAGGGAGAGAGTAGCGAAGGAACAAAAACGAAAGCACTTCAAACGAGCAAATGACTCGGAGCATACAGTTGTATTTTTTCCCACAGATATCCTTTTATTGTTGCTTCTACRATTATCTTAAAGCTATGATGATACAACTAAAAAAAAGAAAGCTAATATTCAACCTTGACAGCATACTTTTTTTCGGAAAGGGGTGGGATGAAATCAGATTAAAATTCAAAGATTCTTTTAMAGTCATGGTTCCCTGAATTAGTAGTGCTAACAACACTCAGATTTTAGTAATATGAGATTTTTAACAAGGTTATGGCATTAAACTTTCAGTTTTAAGCCTCCTTCAAAAGAACACAGAACATCAAGTATTTCACAGGACCACCAATTCAAAACAAACAGTCGACAAAAACGAGCAGATAGTTTCCTGAACTTCTTTGTAAAAGCTGGCAATATTGCCTGTGGTCTTGAAGTTGCAGCATCATTCTGACATTCAAGACATCTGGTTCCATTTCTGGTTGTATCCCAGGACTCCTCTATGGCTTAGAAGAAGTCATTTATCTCCACGTGCCTCAATATTCCAGATGCAAAATGGAGAAAATAACTTTACGCCACCGAGTTGTATTCAGATTATTTATGCATGTGCACATGACCTTTATTATTGTAGCCAGAATTTTCAGCATTTTTCTCAGGTTCACCTGAAAAGGCTGTTTAGATTATCTAAACTCTGCTTCACTGCTTTTAGCACTTAATGTACTTTTAATACAATTTAATTTTAAATAAATACATTTAGGGTGTAACACATCTTGAAAATTGCCATTTCAGTACAAATAATGAGAATAGGGCACGTGYTCATCAGGAAAGAACAGTTCCTTGAACCTTTGAATATTTAATTAAAAATACTGTGAGTTAACAGATCTGTTGCCTTGTCTAAAATCTCAGGTCTTCCTGAGACCCGTTGCAGTGGTAAAAGGAGCCTCTACTTTTCAGCAAATTTAGATTTGAATCCAAAAATCTAGACTTCCTCGAAGCCTGAAACTGTTTATTCRTGGTTTGACTACTGAGGCAAGTTTGTGTGTGCACATCTACATCTACAGGTGTATCTGCATCTATATACACACACACAAACTCTTTATATATACCGGTATATATATGTATACACATATATATACACACACACTCTCTCTACCTATCTACACATATATTTTTTTTTACTGTGTTCCCTTTATTAATGGGTAAAATGAACTACAGAGTTTAAACAATTCACCTACAAAGTGTCTGGACACTTTTAGAAACTCTTGATAATTTACATTTCTTGTCATTAGATCTAAGCAAAAGACTAGTGCCTCATGCTTGGCAGAGCCAGATATAACACATGTCCATTGCAGAAGGAGGAAATCACAAGTGCATTCTTTTTAGCTGAAGAGGAAGCTCTGCCCTTAAGCTGTAATGTTCTGGTTAATAAAAACCTTTCCCCAATTTTTACAGCTGAATTCACTTCCCATTCCTTGATGTGAGAGATAGAGTTCATAGCAAGCTGGGAAAGATATCGTTAGTTATCAACAGAGAAAAAGACAGGGATTCTCATAATCGTAAGTGCCACGTGCTTCTATCTGTGACATTGGGCAAGAAATTGTGTTCCAGTTTTCCCACTATACCAACTAGAAATAATATTTGCAATATAGGAGTGCTCATGATAACGTCAAGGAAGAATAATGTAGCCTTGACACCAAACTTTCCATTTAAGATGCCTGTCTTTTTGCTTTGAAGAAACATTGCTAGCCTGTGAGTATCTCATTTTTGTGATAATTTTCAAAGCTATTTTGGTTAGGCTGGACCATATCTGAAGGCTCCTTGAGAGAAAGGAAAAGGTTTTACATACGAAATGTCTATATCATGAAGCTCAAGCCTTTCTTCTCCATTTCCTTTGTTCAAATTTGCTTCTAGTAAACAGTTTTGTTTTTCAGATCTAGCCAGTACAAAGAATTTAAACCAGCTGGATGGAAATACCTTCATAAAATTACTGAGAAATATCATGTAGTAGTACTATGAATGAGTTCCAGGAATTACTGAAAGTTACTTGCTATTTATTGCTTAGTAATACAGTTCTTGAGGTTTCCTGTCACTAATTCTGCTACACAAAGCTAATGCAAAGCTTAAAAAAAAATAAAATAGGCGCTTGCATGCTTTGCAGATGCCTGGATGATTTTGAAAAAAAAGAACTAGATTGGTATTCAAACTTGCTTCAAGAAGATAGAATTACTTTTCTTTATTTAGTTGGTGACTATATTGCTTGGAAAACCTACCCATGATAGCAAGAACAAAAAGCACAATATGGAATTAAAGGAGGCATCGTTCTTCTATGGTTTCAGGCAAATAATTCTGTCACCTTTACCAAATAACACAAGTACTGTTTTCCATGTTCATTTCAACTTGCAGCTGTTAGCCCACATTGGCTTGGCAAAGCTGTCCATCTCCACAAAGAGAAGGGCTGTTCCATGCCTCCCTCTGCTCTTGAGGTTGTCGGCTGAAACCACAGTGTGACTTTCATGATCACAGAGAAATAACTTCCTCACTGGGAAAACTCTAACACAGCTTTTCCTAACTGAAGCATGGTAGAGCATCCAGAAGTGGCCTAAACGAGCAAGGATCACAGACCCAGGCAGGCTAACAGGGACCACAGGAGGTCTCCAGTCCAATCACTGCCCAAAACAAGGCACAGCTGTACTGTGGGGGCAGGTCAGGCTGCTCAGGGCTTTACCCTCCTGGGGCATGAAAGCCTTCTACGACTGAGATGGCACAACCTCTCTGGCCCAGCTCCACTGCCAGGGTATCCCCAGAGCAGAAAAGGCTTTTCCTTATTTCTTTTCTGAGCCTCCCTTGTTTCAGGATATGATCCTTGTTTCTCATCTTCTTGCTGTTCACTGCTGTAAGGACATCAACTCTCCCTTCTTGTTAGCCTCCTCAGAGATATTGGGGGTGTCAGCAAGCAGCTAGAGCAGTRCTGCCCCATGAATGGGCCAAGCCAGGAGCTGTGAAGACAACATGGGCAGTGCTAGCACCCACCAGGGCACCATCCCACAGCATCTGAGCAGGATCTGCTTGGTGGCAGTGACAGGTCCTATCTGCAGTCTCAAGCAGGACAAGGTAAAAAGGACTGTGGTCTTCCAAGGGAGCTGGGTCAAGAGCAGCAGAAGGTGTTGCTGGGTGCATGTACACCCAAAGTGTAGCTCAGGCCAGGACGGGGTTCTCAGGCCTGAGCTTAGATTAGGCTCCTGGCCTGTAGGTAGCAAGTGCACASGTCCCAGTGGAGCTGATAGGACAGCTAAGGCCCATTAATGTCCTTAYGTACCTTACAGAAGCCTCCCCTGCGGCAAGGTATGTCCTAATCCCTTACAGTGGGGTGAGTTCAGAGAGGGCCTCCTGCCAATGCTCTCTCCTAGCCTGGGTTATTGTGGGCCAGGGCTGGGTCATGAGCCCTCATGGGGATATTTTGGAGTGACAAAATAACAAAGCAGGGGAGGGGAACCCCAGGAATCTATCTTGGGACCTGTCCTACTCAGCATCTTTATAAGACCTGGAGGATGACATGGAGTGCAACTCCATCAGGTTTGCAGAGGCCATCTAACTGGGAGATGTAGATGAAAAGCATGAGGGCAGGGCCACAGGACCTCGACAGACAGGAGGAAAAGGCTGACAAGGCCGCAGTGAGATGTGGCAAGGATGAGGATGCAGCTCATCTTGTGGCCAGGCTGGCACTGGTGCCATGGCGCCAGGGGCAGTGGGGCAGTGCAGCACAGGGCTGGTACCAGCAAGCAGGGCAGTGTGAAGGCCATCGAAGGTCCTGCCCTGCGCTACCTTACGCTGCCCTCCCCGCTGCACGGTGCTCCCAGGTACTGCCAGGCACCACGGCCAGCCACGGCCAGCGTGAGGAAGCGTCACTGACCGCCCAGGCCATTGCACAGTCGCTATCCTTGGGTATTTTCAAGCTCAGATTGGATAAAGTGCTGAGTCACTGAGTCTGTATTCAGTACTAATCCTGCTTTGAGTAGGAGATTGGACTAGAGACCTCATGTTTGTGTTCTGGTAAAGGAGAAATGAAAAGTAAAATACTCAGCTAATATCCTGGATTATTGCAACGTGGTTGGCAGAAAAATGAAATCCAAGCTCCGAATCCCATTTTATGGTCCACAGCAAACTGAACCAAAGCTCTAGGTTGGAACAAACTGCATCTGATTACTTCTCTCATGAGATGTCTAACTGCAGAAAAAAGAATGGTCATCCATTCCTGTTTGTGAACARACATAACTTCACTGGGATCTGGATTACTAAAATAAGTTATTCATTCGCCAGTTTAATGTTTTAAATGGCAAATCACTTAAAAACAATGCATATCTGCAATTTCCTTTTACATCCTTCAGTGTGCAAGAAGAAAATGGATTGTCAATATATACCTGTGCTATACAGTTTAAAATATATTTATTTAGCTGGCATAAATTACACTACACTAGAAGTTATATATCTTCACTGAGTCCTGGAAATGAAAGAAAATAGAAGCTGATCTGGTGGTAGATATACCCAAAAAGCAAACAAACTAGAGATGTTTCCTCTATTTTCTCCCAGAATAAAGACAAATAGAAGGCCTACCTCAAAGCTTATTCTCAGATCAGCCCTCTCATCAGGTGGTTTACAATACCCATGAGTCCCTGTTTCTGTTGCTGATAAACTCTGCTGCTTTACACAAGTCATTTAAGAAGGTGTATTTTAGGGATGCTATGGATTTGGGTTCTGGTTTTAGAAGTAGGCCTGCTAGCAGGTGCATGGTATTCCCACTGTTTAGGTGTTTCATTGTTAATACTGCTTTTGGTTCTCAGGTTTCAGAAACAGGGCACACAAAAATCAGATTAGGCAGGATAAACCTTCAGATGCCCTAGTGATTCAAGTTAATATGCTGGAAGTTCCCATAAGCCTCTGAAGTATGGCTGAAGCATATGAATGAGGAAAGAGAAAGTTAACTTTTTGTGGCAGACAGTTTTTATCACACATATACAGGAATATTTCAAGAATTCCCTCCCACACTCACATAACAGATAGAGCAATGGTCTATCTGTTATGGAGGAGAGAGCATGGTCTATCTTTATGTGCAAACCAGCACTGCAGGAAGCACGCAAACTGGGGCTGTTTATACCAGATAATAACACCACAGCTTAAATTAAAATAGTAGTCTTTATTATTGCAATGTTAATTTCATAAGGAGTATTACAGGATCAGAAAAGTAGAAAGGCCAACCAATATTTTCCATATCTTCACTGTTATCCTGGAGAAGCACAAATTTCATACAGTACCACAAGAAGGAGCAGGAACGCAGCTCCTTGTCAGGACAACCATGAGATTCTTCTCATCTCAGCCAAAGCAGAACAAATTCAGCAAGAAATACTTAGAGAAGATGTCTCACTGAACACCTGACATCTCCCTGTGTGGGGGAAACTTAGTTCAAGCTTATATCCAAATCAGGTGAAGGAAAGAAAAGTATCCTTTGCATTTATGGTGAGTATGCACATAAGAAGGAAAAGGAGTGAAGATACATAGAAATGAGAAAGCAAAACTTAACCCTGAACCTCTGTCTGACTCCAGGGAAAATACATGGCTATGATTTCTGAGCAGAGAGACTCTCGCAGATGGCTGGCAACCCTGAGTGCCTTCTGCTCCACAAAGTCTTCTTACTGAGAGTTTCCTGCTAGCCAGCCCAAAAGGCTCCTTGCTTAGCATGCTGGCTGCTGTGATTGCTTCTGCCGGGCACCCAGCTCCACATTCCTTTACGCAGGTGTTTGCTGGGCTGTAATGACTAAGCACCGGTCACGCTGCTCCACATAGCAATACATAAGCCTTCTTCTATGAAGCAAATTCACTTTGCTTTTATAAACACAGGTGGGCAAAGACTGCAGCAACAGCATGCCAGACTCAGTAGTGCAGAAATTACTAGCTTTGTGCAGGGTTCTGCACTTTCTGTGGTACAGATTTGCAGAGAAATTTTTCTTGTAACGAGCTCCCCAAAAATATCTGGAAGGCTTTCAAACTCACAAAGCCAGTTTTATTTCCAATTAAAAAAAAAAATAAAGCAGTGAAGTCAGCAGAAAAAAATAATAACAAAAATAAAGGTGTTTGTAACTAGTTCTTTCCTGCTGCCTGTGTCCCTGCTTCCAGGCCCGATTTCAGCCACCACAGGGGTGCAGCAAATTCTGCTCAGATTCCCTGGTCCTTCAGGGGATTCCCTGTCTGCCACCATTAAGGTCACCCCTGTGGCCTTGTTGAGCATTTCAGCAGTCTTTGCTGCAAGTTTCCAGCTCTTCCCTTTGGGTATATCTGGGTAGCAGGGTATCTCTCCTGAAGCCCATTCCTTGCTCCCAAGGAAGGGACACTCTTCACTCCCTTGCAGAAGTGTCCACCCAACCTTATTATTCTCTAAAGGAAGCTTAATATACAAGCTTAGAGAAAAAAACAAAACGAATAGATGCTGTTCACCAGCCCATCAGATTCACAACAGGAAACCATTAACAGAAATTTCCCCTACAAAAACCTGAAAGCAAGTCTTTTATTTAATGCCGGGTTTCACTACGCACATTTTTACTGAAATGGTTGACCTATTTATGTATCGGTTTCTTTATTTTTTTGTATCAGTTGTATACCATTTTCTTATTTTTTCAGGTGCAAATATTAGTCATTTTGACCCTGAAGCAGATTATGACTATGCCAACATGTGTGAAACTCAAAACTGAAATCAGATAACACTGCAAATAAAACCCTAACAGAGGTTTAAAAAAAAGTGTTCTTGAATACATGTAAAACACAACTATTGTCACCATTTAGCCCTCTAAAATATAGTAAGAAACTCATTTCATTTGTGCCTTTTCCTTTGTAATTTTTAGCACCATTTATGTCCTGCATATATTACTCCACCTCACTGGCTTTTTTCCAGCCACTATAAATAAGGGAACCTGACATGAAACACTAAACCATTGCAAATTTTTACTCTACACCTTAATATACAGTTCAACATTTTTGAATCTCAACTATATCTACTAGGCAATATTACTAGGAGAATCTCAGTACTGGATGTTAATTATTCTGGGTACAGAGACAGATCCAAGCAAAGCTGGTGTACCAAGCAAGAGGAAAAGAGAAGACGCAATAGTATAAAGTTCACTGGGTTTAAAATGGTGGTAGATATATGCACATGGTAAGAGAAAAGGAAATGTKAGATTAGTGTTCACACCAGCACATGCTAATCACTGATAATTTCTGCTGAGTTGTATTATGCCACTGCACCTTCCTAATAGCACTTTGTCACAGCCACCCCTCCTCTTTCTTTCATGTTTGCCACTGGCACCTCATTCCAGCCTTCCCAGCTCACTTGCTGATCAGCAGTGTGGCATGGCTTGTCCACACCAACCCTCCTCTGCAGGAAAAGAAGCACAGAATAAAAACTCTCCCCATACTGAAACCGTGGCCAGCAACAAAATACACAATACTCAGATTTTTAGGTCCTTTCATGAGTATGGGTAGCAGACCTTGGTAAAGCTCTGAAAAGAAGGTCTGAGGAAGTGTTGTCTTGATTTTATGTTTGTGTTGATGCAGCTGGTCACCTTCAGTCCCTTCAACCTCAACTGGTTGCAGGCAAAAAGGACACAGCTCCACATCTGTCTATCTGAGAGCCACAGACATTTCTCAAGATCTCCTCATACCCTCTTTCATGTGCCACACTGATTTAGGAGACATGAAGGCAAAGACAGAAGCCCTCTTCTCTCTTTTCTGCTGGCGCAAAACAGGGAAGAGAGTGATAGAGGTGCCCTTGGGTATGTGTCACCACAGTGCCAGAGAGGATATAGCAGAAGGCACACAAGCAAGGACTAAGCAGCCCTAAAATTTCCTGCCTGGCATGCCACAACTGCAAAATCAAATCAGTATGGGGAAATGGCTGCCAAGGAGCACTGCAGAAAACCTTCAAGATGCAGTCACTGAGTGCTGCCTTTCATAGAGAGGTAGTAGTAAGTGAAAACTAACTGACTATGTCTAATTTCAGCAGATGAGTTTGCCATAAACATCCACAAATCTTCTGAGAAAAATGCCTGTAGTCCTGTAATCTAACTGAACAACCCCTGTTTCCCATTTTACAGTAGGAGTTTCATGTGAAAATGTGTTTAAACCCTTGTGACCTGGATACAGTATGAAACAGACTAAAGAACCTAAAATTCAATAAATTGTAGGAAATTGCTCAGAAACTGATAGTGTTTTGATTACTTCTCTAGTGATATTCAGGTACTTTCCAATAGACAAGAAAACTGTGGTAGGTTGTGGTTTCCTCCTGCCCAAAGAAAGTCTTTAGAAACAATTTCTTCAGATAGGACTTCTTTGTCTCTTACCAAAATCATGTCTTTCATCACAGGTCTTCACAGAAATGAAAGATTCTTATAAACCCTTTGTTAATCTTTCCAGCAATTCCTCTGAAATAAGAATAATCACATGCAACTAATGGAATAAATTCAAACTGAGCAACTGGGTCAGGGCCACAGAACAAAGCACATCCAGAGTACAAATAAATCCTGTACCTGCCTCATCCCTTCTGTGTTCTCATCTAATATTCACAGTTAAGTTAATAGTGTTTATTTCATAGGAACTCTTGAAACACAGGAACAGTTTCTCATCTTTTTTATTCAAAAATAGTATGCCTCAGGTATTCTTCCAGAACATTCCCCAGAAAAACTATTGCAGAAAGAAATCAAAAATCTACAAACACTGTATTATTTTCATAGATAACTTGGCCTTTCAAGAACCTAAAGAAATCTCTAATTCTCCCTCAGTCACTCTTTCTGCTATACCAGACAGCTTTGTTTTCTGTTCTCGTAAACTTAAGCATTTATTCTTCCAAATTCCTGTTAATCTCCACTTCAGGTTTAAGCATGTTGATTTTCTGTTCCTTTCTAGTGTCCTAGCCTGCATTAGTATTTCTTTTTTCAGATTTCAAGGTGCCTTTCTGTAATTCTTCCCTAAGCTGTCACATGCTGAACCTCAGGCTGTTCACACCCTTCCTATAGGGCATCAGCATCTTCATCTTGTCAGATGTCTCCTTGTTTAAAAAAGCACTAAGCATATGAAGAGCTTTCAAATATATAAAAATGTTGCAGTTTTATATAAAGCAGAGCCAGATTTAGAGGTGAAAGAACCTGACATTTTTCTGTCTCTCCTGTTGAAGCTCCTCTAGTTGGTGAAGCCAGAAAAGGAACCTAAATCCTACCTCTCTTCCTGATGTTGCCTTACCTTTCAGTAAGGGAGATGTTTGCTCTGTTGTTCCAGGAACCTAGGAACTGAGAGGCAGCCCCTATAGAGTAACTAGTGGTCAGAGTACACATCTGGAAAGTGATAGATGTGGTCAAATAACTTTAAGAAAGGAGAAAGGAATTAGAATTCAGGTTATTGGGTAGAAGGTCTTGATCTGCATCACATCATACATTTTTTTTCTGAAATTCCTGCTGTAGTAGCAATGCTATGATAATATCACTGGAACAAACTGGCACAGAAATACCTAGTTTATCCCAGCAGAGATACAACATGATAGACACATTTATCTATTAACTGTGTCTTAAGATACAGGTTGTTCTGGTAAAGTATCTCAAGAGCTTCTGAAGTGCAGACTTGTGCACGAAGAGTTCTCAGATATCTCCAAGGCTGAATATCAGTTAAGCAGGGATATTTACAACATCAGTTTTGAAGTTAAATAACATTGCCTTCTTACTCCAGTTGTTTCCAAATGACTTCCAGCTGTGGGCTTCATTGAGATTTGTCTCCTTCCAGCAAGACTATATTTTTTCTTTGGGAAATCTAATAGATTTTTCAAATCTACTGAATTTAAGTCTTCTCCAGGTCAAAGAAGACTTGTGATAGCCTGCAAGATTTGGAGCAACTAATGGACTTCATTTCATAATTATCCAATTGCTACTCCCTATTAATGGCAAAATCAAGCAAGAAGACCCATTAGTAACAATGATCATGCACCTAAGTTCTAGGTTGTATTTGAAGATTTCTTCTTGTTCTATTCAAGCTGCCTATTCACACATACAGAAATGAGTCAAAATTTAAAAAAAAAAAAAAAAAAGTCACTTCAAAATTGAATACTTCAGTGAAAACGTAGGGTTTTTTAGGATTCTGAACTTTATAATCTAACAGGTAATAATACAAACTTTAGGTGGGAAGTGGAAGAGTAGATCCATTGCTAGGCTTGTTAGCTTAGGTCTGACTTGATCTTTAGTATGGGTTATAGGAAGTGGAGATCTAAGCCATATTCTGATAACACAGCTGCTTCCAGTTTGTCTACTAGCAGAGCCTTGACACATTTTACTCACTGTGGTGAGTAACTTCTTTCAGTATGTAAATACAGCACAATTAACTTAGAACTAAATTGTCATAGCTTTAATCCAGCTGTGATTGCAAACCCAGCTGCCAACAGAAACAAAAAATACTAATTTCAGTCTCTGACAGAGAGCTGATAAGGGAAACACGGCTGCAAGAAAAGTAGCATTCCCCTCTCCTGAACAAATCTAAGTGAAAATAAGTTATTTTTGGCCCAAGTCATTTTTTCAACTGCACAGTGAGTGATGCAGATTAGAAAGACATTAATTACCCCTTTGCTCTATTTAAAATAGGAGGGGAAGGTTTTTATGTCAAGCTCACAAGACTAAAGCTGTTTCTCTGGAAGAAGAGCCAGAACCTGTTACTCTAGGATCTATTTTTATGACTAATCTGATCTATGATCTGTTTTCTAGTTTATGATTTTCCTTGCATTCTAACCGTACTACCAACATTCCCGAAAATTAAGTAACAACAGCAAAAAGGCTGGGATGGAAGGTAAGCAGCAAAAAAGCAGAAGGATAAAAAGTTATAAGGGAAAAGATACACATAATTTCAGAAAGAGATTATGTGAAAAGAGAGCTGAACAGAAAAGTGGTCTTAATACACCACTCAGAAACATGCATTTTCCAGTACTCAATCTAATAGTTCTGAAGCAAACATACAAAAAGTATTTTATTTCCTGTTTGTTATTCCACGTGAAAAATATTCACAGTTTTTGTTTTAGGATATTTTGCAGAACATGAACAAGCAAAAGTGAGAGAGATTTTCATGCTGTGGAATTGCAATCAAAATTCATATGTGCAAGTTTCCAAAACCATCTGCTGAATTTGGGTGCCTTGATGACTACTCACAAGGCCTGATTTCCCAAGAGTGCTGAGGACATGCATGCCAGCAGGGAATAAGGCAGTAAAACAGGATATAACGGGTGGTACAAAGACAGAAGACAACACCCCATGCTCTGCAATCACTTGACAAAAAAGGGACCTCTGGAATCTGGAGATGGAACCTGTCACTCAGTTCTGTGGCATACAGTATCTGACCTCAACATCTTACCCACTAAAGACATTTTTATGAGAATATCAGCACCCATGGTGGTAGCTCCAAGCCCTCAGAAAAATAATCAAATTCAGCTCTCCCACACCAAATCACATCACTGTTATTGCCCTAAATTAAAAAGGTGTTTGTTACGGATTCCAGCCCCCCTGCTGTCAAATCCTTTGCTCCTTCTGCATCTGAACCCCACCAAGGGCTAAATCCTAGAATGACTGCTGAATAAAGCCATTTTATGCACACACAATGGGCATTTTGTTCAAGCCATTTAAGACATATTTTACAATAAATCTTTTCATTATCAGAGGCATTTTAAAAATGTTTCCCCTTTAGTCATACTTTGCAGATTCACTATGTACAGTATTAAGTTTGGTATTTGATGCACAACACATTCTTTTTTTTTTTTTTTTTTTAATGCTTAATCATTTTAAAACACCCCATGTTGCTAGGAAGGGCCAACCAGGGCTAAGAAAACATTTTTGTCCAAAGCGTATGTTTTTATATTTGCTCTTATTTTGCTGTGCAGCAGGTTCATTCTCAGAATAGAAGTTTAGATTACAGTATCTCTGTGTGGATACAATTGCTCCACACCATTGATTTCATATGGAGAGTGTCTGCGATGTAAAAAAATAAAATAAAATAAAATAAAATTAAATTAAATTAAATTAAATTAAATTAAAATAAAATGAAATGAAATGAAATGAAATGAAATAAAATAAAATAAAATAAAATAAAATAAAATAAAATAAAATAAAATAAAATAAAATAAAATAAAAGATTCATCACTGTATGTTCTAAAGAGGAACTGTGACACACCCTGGGAAACATTTCCCTTTAACACACTTTCAACAACAGAATGGGCCCAGACCTATAGCTGACTATGACACCGATCTTGCAAATAAAATTTGCTGCACATTGTTTCATTTTTTAGAATCATACAGCCCACTCCTCTTACTGGCAGAAGCATGACTACTTTGCTGGAACCTACTGCTGTGTAAATACAAACCATTTTTAGCTCCACTCAAAATAAAATCTTCAAAACAAATGTGATGTCTACATTTGCTCAGGGAAGGTACTACTTCCCTGAGCTTTGTGTTTGTTCTTGCTACACATCGCACAAAAAAGCCAATTCCAACTGTCACTCCTAGTGAATAAACATCTCTTCTACCTTATAAAATTTCACGAACCCCCTGAGAGTCTACCTGGAAGTAATGAGATGAACCTGCCAGTATCAAAACTGTCTCTTCCTCAGGAAGATCTGAATCAAAGTGACTCAACTGAAAACTCTGCCTGTTGATGCAAGACCTATGATAGCTTAGCTGAAGAACCACATTTCCCCATGTGGGGAGCTTTGTGTATTTTAAAAATAAAAAGGGACTTCCCCCTGCCTCATTTTTCGTATCAAGCTGACCTAGCAATGACTTCCTCACCAGAGGCATCTGACCCAAAGGTGCTGGAAAGGAATACAAGGTTACAGCCACCTCCTCATCTTCCTGTGACTCCTCTATTTGTAACTTCAGCATTCATCCACGAAGAGACAAATCTATCATCTTTCCACCCTACACACCTTGCCATGCTGTGGAGGCTGTATTTCTCTTCTCTCCTGCAAACTCTCTGCCCCTGTCCTCTACGCACAATGCAAGAGGCTACTGACTTTCATCACTCCAGAAAAATAGCAGAGTTTACACTACATCTATTCGCAATAAGGAGGCACCATTGCAATATGTGCAGTTCCAACTCTCCTTAGGTGCTTTTTAGCTAGCTAAGGTACAGGAAACAATGAATGTGCAGCACCATCATGCTGCATACTTAGTAACTAAAGATACTCTCACTCTGACTTTAATTACAAGGCTGGCTAGCTCAAGAGTACTACAGATATGCACAGAAACACCCTGAAAGGCTTGATGCTGTCACGAGGTATCTACTCTTGTAGGCAGAATAGCCCCACACCGCTTTTGGTTTGAAACACCCCRGATCCAGATCATTTTCCTGCTACACAGAACACTAATGAAGCAGCCGCAGACCTGGCTGACCTCGCTGGACAACCACATAAAGAGATGACTCAGAGTAATCGAGTAGGTGAGGCAGTGCATTTCTCTTCTGTGGACAGTGAAGCTGCCTCACATTTACTCCAGAGTAAAATTACACCATGGAGCAATAGATAAGCTATGTATTCTCACCTGAGTTTGCCTAAATGTATTTGGATCTTCATCAGCTTTTCTTGGTGAGCATATGGATATAGGTCAAAGTACTTTCTATCTGCCACTGTGCACTGCGGTAAACACTTGGAGTCAAAAAGTTAATGGATATGACAGAGCATCTTTGTGAGTGAGCCTGATGGCACCAAATGAGACCGAGTGAGGTCACAAAAGAAAGTCAGGGGAGATACACTCTGACCACGGTTAGTCATCTCCTAATATTAATCTCTTATCACAGAAGTCATGAAAGATTCCAAGATGAGGACAGAACATGCTGTTCATTAACTGTTATTCTGAATTATTTCATAAGCAACATGGCAATGACTTTTCAGGAAAACTTTTATTACTTTAAAGCCACTGAGTCATTTGGGTTTTATGTAGAAATCTTTAAATGAGACTTCAAAATCTTTCAGTGCGATGCAATCAGGGGTAAAGTTAGCAAACATGACATCTTGGTCTTACAGCAATGTCTGTTTATTCTGCAGCAGTAGTCATGGTTCTTCAGCTGTTTGGATATTACATGTCTCCAGAGAGCGAATGCTCCCAATAGCTCTAATGAGCAGGAATTGACTTCCTCRCTGTTTATTTAGTTGAATCTATGGTCCAGGGATGGAACTGTCTCCCTTTACGAGTCCAGCTCACTAAATCAAATGCATGATTTGTAACTAGAGATTTGACACTGTCAGACAATGACTGTTGTGCTGAATCCACATTTAGCAGTTCTAACAGGCTTCAAGATTCATGTATGCAGATTGCTGAGGTAATTTTATCTACAAGAAACTTTGTGCACGTGGTTCCAGCAGAAGCTTCTTGAACAAGTAGGCCCAGCTTGAACAAATATTTACAGCATGGGTAGTACAGCCATACTTCAGGCTCTACATTTATGCAAAACAGAGTTTAGTCAGCCACCAAGATCTCAGTGTCAGGACTACAGTGAATGGTGAGGAAAAGATCCAAATGTGGGACATTGCTTTTCTGCTGTGTTGAAAGAGTAGGGAATGAAAAATGAGGTTATAAGGATCTCTGTCTCCCTCCTGAGCTGCTAACACTCTCACAAACAACCACAACTTTAAACTGGATGGCTTCTGCAGGTGCTACCTCTATTTGCAGCTTCTCAAAGAACCAGGCATGGCAGAAACGAACATTGGAAACTGAAATTTGAGAAGATGAGGGTTATAATACACTGCTCTTTAAAGTGGGATTTCTGGAGGAGGAGACAGTCTGGATCCCTGTGACCCTGATCCAGGAGTTGTTTTCTGTCTTATTAAGGTAAGATATATTACAAGGAAGGACTTAAAGGGTGTGGGTCATGGTCTTCTTCTCCTGGGTAGGCTGATTTGCAAAGGAGCAGTGGTGGTACAGAAAGATGTAATATTTACTCAAGAAAAATTCTTTATTTTCACCTTCTTTTTTATCATTTTCTGCTTTGTATTTGTAACTTCCATTTCTCTGTGTTGATACCCTTTTGCATACTGTTTTCTCCCCTGTTCCACTGAGGTTTTCCACTCCTCACAGCAATGTCTTGCAGCCAGTTTTTCCTGCTTCTGCCTCCTGCTCTGCTCCAGCCTACATGGTATAATCCTGAACTGGAGATCTCCTGAAATTTCCATGAACTGACCTAAACCTGCTGCATGGCAAAATGGCCAAATGGCTTAGATCACACAATGTTTGAAAAAGAAGAAGATAGAAATTTAAACTGAAGCGTCTAGTGGGAGGGAAGGGTGAGCCAAGACGGAGGTATTTCCTCCTAAGTCTTAGAAACTAGAGAGTACTAATAAATGTTAAAACTATTAAAACGCTTTTTCTGTTTTACTTGAAGAGAAAGAAGTATATATAGTGTTTTATGCAAAAGCTTTACAAGCATGCWGTCAAGTTTAGCAAGTCACCATGTCTTGCTAACGAACAAAAACCCGGTTATTCTATCATAGAGCCCCCCTAGGCATCAGACTTCAGGCAAAAACGGGGAATCGCCCCTCACTTCACAGTCCTCAGGAGAGCGGGCAGATGTGGGACTTCCCGCAGGCCCAGGGTGTCTGCGTGAGTGACCTCAGTGCTGGGCCTGCAGCCACCGCATCAGAAGATCGCAGCGCTGGCGCGCTCGGCCGAAAAGGTCGCGTTTCCTCTAGGTGGCACACTCCCCTCTCCGAAAACCCGGAGCGTCTGCAGCACGCCCGCTGCTCACCCGTCCACGGCGGGGGTGGCATTTGGCAGCCCTTTTTCATGGGCTTTTGCAATGAAAATGAAAGGCACAACCGCTTTTCCAGCGGGGAGTGGAAATGTAGCTGCTGGCTCCTCTAAAACAAGTGCGAGATAGGGCGGCAGATGGAAGGTGGGACACCCTGTTTATCATCCCAGATAAAAAACGAATGAAAAGAATAAAGGTCACGAGGCARCTGCACGAATGCACCTGAAAAACGCTGGTGGCCTTGAAAACTGCTGTACCTAGTGTAAACTATGAAACTATTAAACAAAATCTGACCTAAAATTTTTGCAAAAACGCAGATTTGAACAAAACAACCGTTTGGAGAACACAGAAAAGCCAAATTCCGGCGCAGAGGCCGTGCCCGCTCTCCCAGGACAGCGGAGATGATGCACCCATCAGCCCTGTCCGCGGGAGTCACGTCCGCTCTCGGGCTGGAGCGGGCTGCACGCTGCCGCCTCTGCTGCGCTCACCCATGCCGCCCTCGCAGCCTCCAAGCAAGGAGCCTCTGAGAATACTTCGATTCAGCTTTTAGTCTCCTAAAAATTATTATCTTTGTGCTTTCATGTGTTATGCATAGATTAATGGCAAATTCACTACTCACCCTGTTCTAGTACTACAGCAAACTGTTCTCTCACAGTAGCCATTTTAACCATTTCACCACAGTCCTCTTGCAGATCTGTGTTTGTAGATCTCGATTCTTATTTCTGGTGCTTGAATATAGGTTTAAAATGTTTGAGGAGGAGAGGAAAAATAGATAAGCAGCCATGCAGTATTTATTATTAAAGGCCTTATTTACACAGCACATAAGAGGTGTGGTCTTCCTGGCTGTCACCTGTAAGCAACGCCACAGATTTAATTAACAACATCTAAAGCTAGGATGGCCTTAGATCATGACACCAACACGTATGTCATATAGACAGATATATAATCAGAAAGTGTAAAAGATAAAGCCAAGATGATACGGAACAATTCTCCAAGTGTTCCAAGACTATTTAGTTTCTAAGTGCTGTTAATCATTTTAAGGTCTTCTAAATTTTGTTTTCAAAAATGACATAAAACTTTCTTAATCAAAAACTCTCTCCATTCAACTGAACAGCCAGAGAAACTATGTCTAGCACAACATACGGAGAAAATCACATGCCTCAAAAATGCCACTGGCCAGCAGAGCTGCTCCAGCCGGCCCAGCTGGCACCCCTACTGCCCCCGCCTACAGGCACACACTTGGGCTTGGGCTTTCTGCCTCCTGTTCAGCATGGACATTGCTTCAGAGCTAAATCAGGACGGCTACTGCAAAACTGATGGGAGAAAAATGATAAGCAGGCCTACGCAGTGGTATTAAATGACGTGCCTCTGCAAATGGGGCTGTTTTGCCAGCTGCAGAAACACTGTTACTCATCAGTAAGCAGTCAGCCTTGGACCTGCACCTCAAATTAGAAAATTTTGCTGGGGGGGGGACAACAGAAGAAAGACTCCTGAGCTGGACTTTGATGGTGGGCTTTGAAGGGATCAAGCAACATGTGGTGTATGATCAGGTGGATGTGCTAAAGCAGTACATGCTGAGAATCAATATGAGATTACATATAGTCTGGATGATGGACAGAACAGCAATCAACAACTGAAAAAAAATTAGCAAGCTTAGCAATGAGCAGTTGCAAATAATGATGATGATTTTTGATAGAACTGGGTGTTTTCAATCACATTCCTCTCCTGTATAAAACCTTGGAGAAGATACGTAAAATTTTGTAGGCATGTGCAGGAGAGTTAGAGCTACCTGAGTCTACAGGAATGTTATCTACTGTGCCTGTCTGCTACTACAGGTGAGCGCTGAGCCATTCCAACAGCAGCAGAAAGTGAAACACCTGTGTTTCCTAGGCAATAACCTCTTTTGTGAATGTGTAACTGGAAAACAAACACATTCCTGAATGCGTTCGATAGCAGCCATCATATGCTGTCCCAAGAAAAACAAGACAGCAGGTGATAACTCATTGGAGCACAGGGCAGCTTACACTGCAGCATCTGCAGGCGCAATGAGAGCAGCTGATTAGCCATATCTGACCTCCACGTGAGGCAGCCACCCCCAGCCGCTGCTGAGGACGCGCTGCCACTGCTGCAGGAGAGCAAGAAGCTGTGCCTCCTCCGAAACAGGATGCCACTAACCGGTTGCTCAGCGGCACAAATCACTCTGAACATCTTTTGTTTGTAGATGCGATCCATGTGCAGTGCCAAACTTCTGATTTCTTCCCACCTTTGAGTGCAGTTTGTGGTCTGTACCTGGGAAAAACAGCTATAGTTTAACAATAGATAGCCACACTACAAAGTGATTGCTACATCTAATTAAAGCTAACTGGAAATACAGAGATGCATATTGTAATTCAGCAGGGTGAGAACTGAGGCTGGGCAGGTAACTGTTTTTTAAGAGAGTATCTTAAGATTTCAATGATCTTAGTAAGGAATCTGCTTCACATATCACACGGTAGATAGGATCTTCAACATCATGGTGCCTCTTCCACAGTTAAAAGACCAGTTGATAGAGATGATTTCACTCATATTTCTAAATATGTTTGTTCTTCTAAATAGTCTTATCAAAGTTTTTGCAAAAAATATTGCATGTACATGAAGTTTAGAACACGTGTGATAGAAGTTTAACAYGTCTTACTATTCAAATGAAAAGGCCATCTGCCAAAATGTTAATGACAAAAACATTAACGGTTTATCTAGTCTAATAAGACCAGGATAAATTACAATAGAAGAGATCTCTTCTAGTAGAAACAATTTCATGCTAAACCACTTAATATACATTCTTTATCCCTCAAGACCATCTCAGCTATATATATATATACTGTAAAATATCTTGTTCTGATGGTGTAAAATATCTTGTTCTGCTGGATGAGATCATATTTGTATTATTTAAAGGACAAGAGTGTCAGCATTTTCAAATTATAAATTTGAAGTTATTTTAAAACATTCAGTGTCAACACACCCTGCTTTTACCAAGTCTGTCCTAAAATATTTGACATACTTATTATTTCATCTACTCACATTTCATTGACCATTTGATAAATGATAAAGTAAAACACTTCCATTACTCTATTTACAGAAAACATGTGTTCTCATTTAAAAATAAACCTATTCTATCTTAGCGCCAACTCCATGTGTTTAAAAACATCAGGATGCCAAGGTAGGCATCTCCTCACCAAGTGGTGTTTTCTTACTTAGCCCTAATTATGACAACTAAAACCAATAAATGTTTTTGTAATCTAATTTTGTTTCTAGGGACTCTTGTGTAGATGAATGTACTTTTTCACTGAGGATTAAATTGCTTGTATACATGTTAGACCAGATTTGATTGCCTGATTAAGCTTGTTTTACTATGAGATATGGTAACTTTCATCCCCAGCTATGTCTACAAACCTAATCATAACTCTATCATCCCCTAAAACTATTTAAGCAGAAAGGAGTCTTACCAATAAGACAAGACATATTAACTGTGTCTAAAAAGCTAGTAAGGACATGCTGCAGGTCACCAGGGATTAAAGATCACTAAAACCAATGTGGTGTCCAGACTAGGACAAAGTCAAGACTTAGGTATGTAGAGATGACTATAAAGTACCCAATTCATTCAGTGTGGACACTCTGGAGTAACGATGAGCCCTACAAAGCACATGTTTGCATGAACAGATACTGCATTCATAATATGCATTAAATATTTTACTCTGCCTTATTTTGCTTGTGTAGACATTTTGCAAACAAGCTAACTGGACCACATGGCTTATCACATAGATAGACTGCTGTAGGCAAAACTGTAGAATAACAAAGACTCTCAAACACCAAACACTATCCCACAATTAATCATATAGAAATAGTAAACGCCTTCAGTTAAATCTACCACTTTCCCTTCCCTCAGTATTTTGGCTTTGAGTCAGTCTCAGACTCAAAACTCGTCTCTCTGCCCTTCACTCTACCTCCATGGTGTTGGCAGCATGCTCTGCAGCTACAGTACACATTTTTTAGCATTCTTGTTGAGATAGAGAGTGAAATTAATCCATATTCAAAAGGGGACTGCAAGATGAATAGAAACTAAAACTTCACGCTATGCTTTCTGCTCTTCTGTGTCTTCCTTTCTACAGCATGGGAACCTCTGCTTTGGCCTGCTTAGCCTTCAGTTTTGACCAAAGGCTCAGACGTCTGCTACGTCTCCATAGCTGWGTTTCTGCCTTCTAGCCACTGCAAAGAGGCTTTGAATGACAAATAGCAAAAGGCAAAGTCAGCGGGTAGATGGCTTTTCATGCCTGAGCAATTAAAATTCTTATTTTGGTTTTCAGTTAAATACTCACTTAGTTCCAGCACTTAGTGAATGTTTCAGAGAAAGGATGCTGTGGTTAAGGTCAAACTATTGCTCCACAGCTGTGATTAGTTTTTGAGTACTCTGGTGTTGCCAGTGTGGGGAGTGATATTATCCTGTTTCCTGTGTTTCAATAGCTCCAGTTTCTGAACGTACAGAATTAGATTAAAAAAAAAAAAGTTAGTTTTCTACGGCATGTTTTAAAATCTGAACTGAGGAACTAATATAAGTATGACTGAGTATGACCAAAATGTTTTTGTTTTTAAGGTGTAATAATTCAAAGCATATTTTATGATCATTCATAGCTTGGCCTTGACAATACCTGGACTAACAGTCAGCAGATCTTTGCACTGTCAGTAGTCTGCCAGCCAACTTGGAGATCAGGTTTGGTATTCCTAATGATTAATTTTCAAGATGATCTACAAAGGTAAGTGGACTAAAGGGAAATAAAACTACTGATGTTTTTCCTCTTGTAAATCCATGGACTTTACAAAAGCAGGACAAAACCAATTTATACAAGTTATATGCAGATCAGCTTTAAGAAATGTGTTGGCCTCCCCGTCATATTTCTTATTCAAAAGTAGAGCAGGTGCAGGCTTACAACAAGATAACTTACAACAAGATTAAATTGAACTAATTAAACTGTAGATCCCCAACACATTCTTGTGTGCTGCTAAATGCTGCATAAATCAGCAGCCTTTAGCAGCTGAACTTGACTACAGTACACTTAATTAAAGAGCATGATTTTACTGATTCTCCAAATCAATCTGATATATATATATATATATATACTAAAACTTGTTACCTGATTCTCTCCCTGCTTTAGGCACTCGGAAGGGGACACTGCCCTGCAACTACAGAGTGCAAAGCCCACGAACAAGGCACACATTAGCATTTAGCATCAGACTTCATATATTGCAAGCACAACAAATGTCCTTTCCTCCCACAGAYGCATCAGCTCAATCCTTACACATACAAGTAAGTGAGTCACAGAGATGAAGTAACCTCTCAAGACCATGCTATAATGATGTGGTGAGACACTGAGCATAACTGCTTAGTCTCCAAGTCATTCTGCTACATGGACAACACAAAAGCAAGCTGACGATGTGTTAGACTTTGTTAACTGGAGAATACATCCTGCACTCAGCACACCTCTCTCCCTCTGTAGTCAGCTATGCCTGAAGACATACAGAAAAAAGTCAAAAACGTAGATCCAGACAGCAGATTTCCTGATGCTGTGGTTCATCAACATTTCCATACCACAGATCACAGGAAAAAGAAAGATAATCTCATTGGGCCATCTGTAGGTCAGGAAATTGTTTCTGATGGAACAAAACTAAATACTTTAGAGTAAAATCAGAAATAGCTTACAAGGAGACTGTCCACTAGCCATAGCATCTGAACCAGCATCTCCATGTGCTTATGCGTCTCTGAYGTATAACGTAAGTCATTGATTTGTTTGCTAGTTTGAGTGCACCCCAGATCATTGGTTGAGTTATGCTGGGAGAATGGTTAGTTAAAGAGCCATGAGAAAGCAAATGGCATATTCAACATGGTAACCAAACACTAGAACAAGTTTTAAGGTGTCTTACACTKAGCATGCAATGTTTACACATTCACTAAAAATGACTGTGCACATTGACAGCCCGTCACAAGCACAGCTAGGTAGATAGTCAAAAAATGGCTAGAAGTGTGTCTATATAGTGTTTGAAAGAATACATAAAGAACAACTGGAGGGGGAAAAAGAAGTCACTTCCATAACAGTGTCAGTACTATTAAAAAGAGATRAAATTGAGTCAGTGTTTATACTGCCATCTGAAAGAAATCCCAATCCCACATGTACATCCTTTCTGATCTTTTACTGGCTATTTGCATACGTATTTTGATCCATGACAAGGAATGTTAAATCACTGGTACTGAYTATCTTTCTATCCCTGACCAGCAATAACCCTGAATCTCGGTGGTACRTTTTGATCAGTCAGGAAGTGTGAGTCAGCAGCAATCACAGCTCTCAGGCCTCAGTCCGGTTCCCTTCCTCTTTTCCAGTGAGAGAACCCAGCCAAGGGAGAGCAGGATACCCTTCTGCAAACATAACTCTCTCAAGTGTGCAAGCTGGAAGAAAATAAAYCTGTGACAAGCCTGATGAATAACCCAATTTTTTGCCAGAGAAGGCAGAAGAAATCAAGGAAGAGAAGCAGATTCTTCCTTACCAAGGTGAGGTAGCACATACTACCTGAGGGGAGTACTAACACTAACCTCCCATTTAGAGGYAAGTAGATTCCCACAGCTGACCTGCTGCTGGTGGCAGTCCATAGGGGAAGTGACCTGGGAGCTGTTGGTGTTTCGACACTGCCACTCTTGTAGTCACATGATCACCTAAGAATCACAGCTTGAGGATTTTGAACCTAATTTCTTCATTTGTAGGTGCTTGTTTGTTTTACTTTGCTTTGCTTCAAAACCTTACTACTGTACTCCCAAATATTTCTGCTGTCCTATGTTACTCCGCTCTTCTCAGGAGATATCCGTGGAGCTTTCCAACAGCAGTTAATGATATTTATTCTCCACACTGAAAGCAGCAACATAACTGACAATTGTAATTCTTACAAGCACTAGACCTTACTTTATTAAGACACGATATATTAACCTTATCGTGCAGTTTAATATCACTTTTTCAAGTTTTTCAAAATCTAAATCTCTTTAACCTAGATTAAATTTTGTTATGGCACTGAGTTGTTTACTCTAATTGTAAAACATTGGTTCAGAAGAACTTCAAATTCTCTTCACTCAAATCAGTGAAAACYGTGAAAATTTACTGTAACTTTTTCCTTTGTGGTAGGCTGCTTTTGAGTAATATTGAACTGATTACACATTATGCATACTAACAATTATCTTCTTGAATCTCTCAACAATTCTCTTTTTTCCATTTGACTGTAGATATTGCTAATATTGCAGTGCTTGTAAAGTACATCTGGTTGCCACAGGATTTATGTTTAACTGGCATTTTGTCAGTGTTTTTATGCATATTTAATATGCCTGCAGTACACGTTTCTAATACAGTTATGAAAGTCATGATGCATCCCGTATTTACTGGTTCAAGGTCATTATTGCACAWCTGATCTTTGCACAATTAACTTTGGAACCAGAAGAAATCACTTTGAACTAAGTGAAAGCCTTAAAACCTATCACTGATTGGACAGTGAAACCATTCTTCAACCAGCAACAAGCTTATTCAAAGCAGAAGGAAAATAATGTCTGAGACTTCACTCCGAAGTCATGTCTGAGACTTCACTCCAAAGTCAAGCAGTTTTCAGTATTGTATTTTCTGTCATTGGTGGGTCTTTGCTTTTTGGCCTGGAGAATTTGTGAATTTGCTTGGGATGTTTCCTTAAGTGTCTCAGCCTGTGGTGGTTTCTTTTTTTTCCTCCTAGAAGTGTAGGATTTGAACTTCTGAAAGTGCGATATTTTTGAACCCTTGAAAAAAAAACAGGAAAAAAAACCTACTCATTTGTCTATGCTTGGACAAAGTTGCTTCTTGAACCTTACATGAAATACTAGACTCCTTTGAAATGAATGCAMGAGAAGACATTTTTGTTTTTAATTGTCTTATTTACACAGTGTTGGGAGTAACAAGTGACTTAAATGAGTGGAAAGCTTATCTTCTTGAGATGCGATGTTCGTGTTTTTTGTTAATGAAAAAAAATGTGTCCTGCTTAAAATATTCATACAGCTCTGGGAAACATGAGCTGATTCTCATTGCCTTGTGAATACACTGTCAACAACAAAGACCCTTCAAAATTCYTTTTCCCTTTCCTAGCGCACTGCTTTCCTGTAACTGAGAATCAGGCTCAGTATACTGCATCTACTGAATTGATTCTGCCATGTTGTTGTTCACTCCAGCTGTTGCTAAAACTGGTTTCCAGTGTTTTTAAGACCTAACTATATTTTAACTGCTTGAGGTTTTCCACTGTACAGCAGTCCATACCAAAGTGTACACATTTAACTCTTCCTTTTCTTTTCTTTTTAACTATACAGCTCTGAAATACCTTTATTTTCTCATTTCTATGCCAGCCAACACTTCAGCAGGAATGTAACTATTAATGAAAGAGCAAGCTGGAACATTAGGAAACCACCAAACTGTATATAAATGCTCAAYTGTTTAGCCAGAAGCAAGTATTTATATCATGCAGCACTTCATCATGAATGGAACTCCACCCATTTCTATAAGCTTGCACATAAAAATATTACTCAGTGTGAGTGGAGCAGAATTTGGTGCTGAACTGATGAAATTACAGGAACATGCCAAGCACTGCAAATAAAGCCAGAAACAAACTTAACACTTCACACAGAAGTCACATGTAGGTGTATTAAGGTGATGAAATAGGTCACTTTCATGACTTGCCACTGTAACAGAAGCAAGSGCACTTTTATTTAGCTCCTGTTTTCTCTGATGCAATTCAAGATTTCTTGGGTCTCATTGATATTACTTATATAATACCAAGCATAATGAGACCCAAGAAATCTTGAATTGCCTTTGTAACACAAACACTCCATTTATTTGCAAATACAGYGAGACTTCGATGCAAGATCTGCAGCACAAACATTGTTTATTTGTTATTATAGCGAGTTTAGAGCAATAAAAACTTGCCCAGCAGTGCCCTTTATCAACACAGTAATTCTGTGGCGCAGCAAGGGCTGTTTCTGTTTTCAGCTCCTCCATGTTTTTCTGCCGCAGAACTTTGATCAAAAGGGTGATAGCGAGTAAATACCGTGAGGCTTGGGGGCTTGTGAAAAACGCAGACCTTTAGTCCAAAGCACCGCCTTGTCCCCCGAAACGTTTCCAAGCAAGCCTTCCTTCCGCSAGGCCCGCCGCAAGCCCGCTCGGCGCGGGGGGGCGCCGCCTTTCCGCGGCCGCGCGGAACCCGCCGCGGGA
>NW_028186834.1:6350-7802 GCF_003343005.1 Rhea americana | reverse complement strand
CGCCAACGCCAACGCCCCGCAACGCCAACGCGCCGCAGCGCGGGGGCGGCGCGGGGAGAGAGCGCGGCTTGCGCGGCCTCGCTCGTGTTTGCCGAGAGAAAAACACGGCGCCCCGTGGGAACGCTGCGGGGGTCAGAGAAAAAAAGAACGGGGGGGCTGGAGTCCTCCTGCAGCTGAGCCCGTCCGCCGCGCCGCGGTATCGCAGATGCGTGGGCGCACGTACAGACAGGAATATATTCAGCATGCAGTTCTGTTTGTGAGTCTCTGCGGACTGAAGGTTTAGGCGCCGCACGTTTATTAGTTGACCAGGGCGTACTAGAATTGTGCGCATATTTCGACGCACAGATCAACGTCCATTGTCCATTCTCTATGCTGTTGCTTGTAGGAAAGGTTCAAAGTCGCAGCCTAGTTTTTAAAAATAACTGTTTCGGGGGGGAGGCGGAGACTTCGCAGCTGCTTTTCATTCATGGCCACAGGCTCTCCGTGGCTCTGTACGCTGCCTTTTGCTGTGCGTTTGTACAGTCTCCACTCAAAAGAGCTTGCAACGTGAACTGGGAAAACAGGGAAGAGTGGACAGGCTCCCCCTGAACTTCCGTGGGTGCCGCGTTGTGAACCTGTGTCCGGGAGGTGTTTGGGGACGCGGCAGGGGAGAGCGCGGCTCTGCGGGGCCCGAAGGCGGCCGGGGACGCCAGGGTGGGCAGCGGACCGTGGCCCCGCGGCCAGCCCCGCGCTGCCCCGCCGGGCTGTGAGGACCCACGCGCCGCTGCCTCTACTCCCGTGGCCGGGGAGGCTGGGGACCACCGGCCTTGCGGACCGGGAGCAGGGCGGCAGGGCGGGCAGCTGCTCCAAGTAAAGGCTTCTTCGCGACGGCGTCCCCCTACCACCGCTCCCGCCCTCCTCTGCTGAGCCGCCGCCGCAGAACAAGCGGAGGAAACATTATAAAAGGGGGGGGGGGAAGGAGGAGAAAAGGGAAAAAATATGGAAAAGAGGAGGAAAAAAAAGAAAAAGAAAGGGACTGGAGGAGAGAAATAAACAGAAACCGCAACGCCGGACGCGGTTAAGGCACTGCGCGCCAGCCCAGAAGAGCAAGAGGCAGCAGTAGCTCGCTGCAGCCGGCCAGGCTCACAGCGCCGCGGCCTCCTCCCGCGCGCCGAGCGCTCCCTGCCGCGGCGTTCCACGCGCCGAACGCTCACGGCCGCGGCGTTCCACGCGTCAGGCGCTCACTATCGGCGCGTTCCACGCGCCGAGCGCTCACGGCCGCGGCGTTCCACGCGTCAGGCGCTCACTATCGCCGCGTTCCACGCGCCGAGCGCTCACGGCCGTGGCGTTCCACGCGCCGAGCGCTCACAATCGCCGCGTTCCACGCGCCGAACGCTCACGGTCGCGGCGTCCCACGCGCTGAACGCTCGCCGCCGCCGCGCTCCACGCGCCGAACGCTCCCCGCCGCCGCGT
>NW_028186834.1:0-5432 GCF_003343005.1 Rhea americana | reverse complement strand
GCGCGCAGCCGCGCCGCTGCTGCCTGCGCGGGCGCGGGGGTCTCTGCGGCCGCCCCAGGCAGGCGCCGGCGGACGGTGGTGCCCTGCCGCTCTCGAGGAGGTGCGGGGAAGCGGTTGCTCCAGCCTCCCTGCAAGGGTGAAAGTTTGCGACGGCCGCATCAGAGAAGTTTTAGTTTTAGCAACCCTAGACTTTATTTTAACCAACTCAGATGGTATGACTCAAAACCGAGAGCTTTAATGCTCATTGCCCCATAAATGCACGAAAAAAAAAGTAACGAGTCACCTTTTCAGAAAGAATTAGCCTTCTGTCATACCTTGCCTTCTGCTTTATACACCTTTCTTCCCTGGTTTCTCACACACCAAATATCTTCGGTGACCTTCGCGATATATTCACTGAGCCTTATGAGCAKAAACATGCGGGTGCGATCGTCTTCCTGCGCAGAGCACTCCAGGTCCGCAGGTAGCACTCTCCACAGGATTGCTGTGCCCCATTTTACAGGCGCGTGAACGTATTATAACGTGTAGTKCCTGGAGGAATACCAGAAACTAGATTTACACAACTTGAGGAWATTTCCGGAGCAGGTCTAGCCAGCTTCGTTTTAAGTTTTCAAAATAAAACGAAACTGGTATAATCCAGTGGTAATAATTYAAGATACAGGGCCAGCGTTTGTAAAAGTCTCTCCTATAAAATGTCGGTGCAGTATTTCACACGAAATACACCTATGACCCTGTCCTCCGACACGTTTTATCTGCACCTTTGTGCAGCATATATTTAGACCGGCTGGGCTGGGAAGGATCCAGTTTAGAAAGCAACTGTAACCAGCAGGAAGCTGCGAGGCGTGTCGGTGCCGTAGCCGGGCCGGGGCTAGGGAAAGGGCTGCCTCTGGGGTCTCTCCGAAGGCAAAGGGAAGGGTGGGAGCCGCGCTGCCGGCGCACTCACGTCCCCTTGCCGAGTACCTCGTGGAAAAGCCGCCGGAGCAGGAGCTGGCTCCCGGGGCCCGGGGCGACTTCCCGGTGCCGCCAGCCGCGGGAGGGTCGTTGCCGCACGCTCGCCGTTAAAAAACAGTCTCGGAATCGCCCCCGGCTTTGGAGGGGTGGTTTGGTGGTGCCAGGGGGCAATTTTAGAAGAAAGAGCGGATTTCGCGCCCAGCCCCGCGCTTCCCCCCGCGCACCGCCGCCGAGGGCCGCTCCGCTCCCGGCCGCTCTGCCCCGCCGGGTCCCGGGGCGCGGAAAAGGGAGGGTTTCTCGCGGCTGCAAAGCGCTGCTGCCCGGTCCGCGGCGCTTGCTCGGCTCCTCCCTGGGCCTCCTCAGCCTTCTCGCCGCTTGTTTCCCCGCACGGGGCCTGGCGCTGTCCGGTCCCGCGGGAGGAAAGCGTGTCCTGCGTGGAGCTGGCCTTCGTCGACGGAGGGGGCGGCGGCGGCTCGGCGCGGGCCCTGACGGCCTCTCTCCCCGCAGGTCATGATGCTGGGCAGCCCGCGGGTGGCCGAGCTGCTGCTGCAGCGCGGAGCCGACCCGAACCGCGCCGACCCGCGCACCGGCTGCTTCCCGGCGCACGACGCGGCCCGCGCCGGCTTCGTGGAGACGCTGGCGGCGCTGCACCGCGCCGGGGCGCGCCTCGACCTGCCCGACGGCCGCGGCCGCCTGCCCCTCGACGTGGCGGCGGGGGGCCCGCACGGCCCCGTGGGCCGCTACCTGCGGCACCCGCCGCCCCCCGCCGCCCCGGCGGACGCTCCCCGCGCTGCAGCCCCCTGCGCTGCCCCACCGCCGCCTGCCCCCAACGCACTGCCCGCGCTCGTCTCCGGAGGTAAGCAGCGGAGCGGTGATAAGAGTTTGTAAATAATGCCCCGGGTGCGTTTCCCCACGTGGATGCACTAAGGACAAGCGCCGTATGCGTTCTTCACATCGTATTCTTTGCACATGTCTGCGCGTTAGGTTTGCGCTCGAAATGACGCGCCCCTCTCAGACGAGAGTCCGGACACCATGAAGAAATAATTTTGAAGGAAACCTCCACTCCCCGGCTGACGCAATGAGCCCTTCGCGCTGTGCCCGGGCTTTCTGCACACCCTCCTCCCCTCGCGTCCCCCGCCCGCGCTCCCGAGGGGGCGGCTGAAAGCTGGGCTCTCCGCCCCAAGGGGACGGGAGGGGCTGGTGCTCTGCCGAGCCCGACCTAGCTGCTCCCCGTTTGATTCTGATTTAAGGTAAATCGGGCTCACGGCTCTAAGCCCGATCACAGTCTCTTCCTAGCAAAACCGGCTGGGAGAGCGGGGGATTAAAGCTTTCTGGTGCGATCGCGGCTTTTGTAAATACCTTCTTAGAACTACGTAAGATGCGGTGCATGTCTGTGCACGGGCCCGTGGCGCATCCGTGGCTCGTTTCATGAAGGCAGTGTTAGTAAACATGGGACCTGAAGGAGAAAATAAGGCAAGATGTGTGTCTCTGCAAGCCCGAGATCGCCCTCGCTTGAAGTAAAAGGTGTTTTAGCAACCTAGCAAGTGACCTTCCCTGAGTTAATTGAAGTTTAACAGTATTTTGAAAGAATCATGACGGTTACAAAACGAAGGCTTCGTGGCGCTGAAAATTAAAAGTTGGACGTCGAAACTTAGCCCCCGGCTTTCCTCAAGCTGCTCCGATGTGGCACGTTTGGCCAAGAAGAAATGAAGCCAGAAAGCTCTTACATTGTAACGAATGCGCTCCCGGGGCGGGGGACCTTTCTTTTCTCGATTAATTATTTCAGACTTTATGCGTATTTCACTGGCTGCCCCAGCATGAGGAACCTGGGAGTTGGCTCAGGGAAGTCAACAAGCCACAGCAAAAACCTCCCCCCGCAGGAGCTCTCGACCGAGACCTTCGTGCCAGAGCAGAGAGCGGCCATGAAAAGCACATCGACCCTGCAGAGGTGCGGGCGCGCTCCTGCCTTTCCCAAATCTGCACCGAGGACACACCTGGCCCCACAAAAATGGGCAGGACAGCGAGAAGCAAAACAAAAACTGCGTTTCCAGCCCGCGCGTCAGGTGCTGTGCTTAGCACGCTAATATCAGCAGGAGCAGGAAATCCCCGCCGGGGAGAGCAAGGAGGAGCGAGGCGGCGTGAGAGCATCGCAGGGGTCTTCTGCTCTGCTCCTGCACAGAGGAAAGGGCCACGGGACCTCGGATCCCTTCGCGTTAGCATTTCTAACCTGTTAGGGATAGAGAAGGGTAAGCAAGGAGGAATATAGAGAGCGTTCTCGTTTTACTCCGCGGACTAACTCCTCAGCACTTCGTAGGGCTACCCGTGCAGAGTTAAAGGGAAAAAGACTGCTCTTCCGTTGGCATTCTCAGTCTTCGACTACTTGATATTTCACACGTAAAAAGTAATATAATGTGCTATTATAATATTTAACTTATTATAATATATGATTCATTCTAATATAATTTCTTGCAATGCATACCGTACGATTATTTCATGAAAACTTGCAATCTCTATAAATATATAGTTATGTCGTTTATATATGCAAAGCATATACATAATACGTAAGATATACACAGTAGGTATTTATGTTAAGTGTATTACTATAATTATGTATTAAAATATATATTTGCTTATCGATTAGTTTATGTTACACGCTCGTGTTTAATTAAAACTACATTGTATGCTTATAAAGTATGCATAGCACATTAAATACATACGCCTATTCTGCATAAGCATTCCGAGAATACAAATAGCGCTGGACCCCGGCGCTGGGTGAGGACCCAGCTGGAGCTTGGGCGTCTCTGCGGACAGAAAAGTGCGGGGAAGGCTCACCTAGCAAACCGCACCTCCGATTTCAGTTAGACGAGGATTCCCACGCTACCAGCTCTTTTTTACCAGGCTGCAGAGATAATTCGATGTAAGATCTCGGAGTATTTTCGTTACAGTTTACGAAATAATAATTATCCAGAATAAAAACAATAGTAATAGTAGCGATAACAATAATGATGATGACGCACAAAAATCGGCAAACAAATAACCATCTCCGCTAGCCTGAGCTCATGAAAAGAGCGGAGCACGCCCTCGCACTCAGCGGGGCTAAATTCCCCGCTGCTGCCACTCCGCTCCGCGCAGCACCTCCGGGTCGCTCGCCCTGTCCAGGCCCACGGAGGGGACTCACCCTGGGGAGCAGCGGGGTCCCCGACCCGGTCCCCTCCGGCCGCAGCACCCTGCGAGGAGCTTCCCGGGCACCCCCAATTTCACCGTGGCAGCGGCGCCGGCTCCAGGGCTCGGAGTCCTCTCTAAAAATGATAACGATAGCAATTAGCAACAACGAGCAGCAGCAATAATCCGAGAAAGCCCTAAAATCACTGGGTTTAAGCCCGCAGTTTACTCTTCAGCCAGTATCTCAAACGTAATTTCGTATTTCCACGAAAAACAGTAACCACAGCGCGCTCTGCGTGCGCCCGGGGCGCAGGGACCGTGCTCGGCCCTCGCTCGGCCACGCAGCCGGTGTTCGCGGGTGCTGAGCTCCTAGGGGCAGAGCTGAGCTCACCCTCCCACCGCCGCTCCGGCACCTGCACCGCGCCTCAGACGCTCATTCCGCCCCATTTCGCCCTCCCTGTCGGCGAGGTGCCGCCAGCACAGCGGGAGCTATCGAAGAGCTACTTTCATTTCGAAATGGCAGTTTTCAGTCACTCATTTCCCAGGCTCGAAATCGGGCGCGGTGGAGGGAGAAAACCTTACCGGCCCGTTTACTAGCCTTGCTGCTGCTGTCGCTCCGCGCCCGGGCAAAAGGAGGAAGTCCCCACTAACACCGGCGTTATCACTCCTCGCCCGAGCGGGAGGGGGAAGAGGGGTCCAGGGCGCGCACAGGGGGGCGGGGGGTGCAGAGGGGCGACAGCCCCCAGCGCCCCCGCGATGTCCCCCCCCCGCGATGACCCCCCTCCCCGCGATGCCCCCCCGCGATGCCCGCCCCTCGGCGCTACAAACCCACGCTGACCCCTCTCCGCGCGGCCGCCCACCCGCGCTGCCCCCCGCCCGCGCAGCCCGTGGCGCCGTGGGCGCGGAGCCGCGCGCGGGCGCCAGGTTGGGGTTGCACGGGGCTTTTTCTGCGCTTTCGCTCGGCTTCTCCCCCCTCCCCTCCTCCCCCGTCCAAAAATAGACGCTTCCACCCTAGAGCGCGGCGGGAGCGCGGTGGGGGCGAGAAAACAGTTAATTACCCGTTTCTGTTACCGGAGCGGGGGGCAGAAGAGATCCGCTTTTTTTATTTTTTTTCTTTGCTTTTTTTCCCCCCCTCCGCTACGCAACGGCCCCGCGTCGCGTTCAAATGACCATGTGACAAGGAAATAGCTGCTCGCCCGGGACGATATTGCCGTGCGCTTTTAAAGCGGCAGGGATCCGCTAGCCGCACGGGGAGGGGGGGGTGACACGGGGACGCGGGGACGCGCCGCGACCCCGGCGCCGCTCGGCGCCCGCGGCCCCCG
>NW_028186833.1:45495-47186 GCF_003343005.1 Rhea americana | reverse complement strand
GGGTCCTGCCCCCTCCCCAGGGTCCTGACCCATCCCTGGGGTCCTGCCCCCTCGCTGGGACCCCGTCCCCGGGGTACTGCCTGTCTGAGCTGCCGCGTCCCCCCAGGTGAGGGACGAGGGGGGGCAGCCCCTGGGCGCCCTCAGCCTGCCCCTGCCCCAGCTGCTGGCCTCGGAGGGGCTCACCGTGGACGGCTGGTTCCCGCTGGCCGGGGGGGGCCCCGGCGGGCAGGTCCTGCTGCGGGCGCAGCTGGGGACCCCCCTCACCCTCCTGCTCGGCCTCCCCAGGTCCTGGTGTCCCAGGACGTGGAGGGGGCGGCCGGCGACGGGGGGGACCCCGAGCCCCAGGACGTGGAGCCGCGGCAGGAGGAGGAGAGCGGAGCTGGGGGGCAGCTGCGCCAGCGCCTGGCCCCCGCGGAGAGGTGAGGGGGGCGCGAGACCCCGGCCGCTGCCTGCGTGGGGCAGGGGTCCGGGTGGCCCCCCCCTCCCGGCTTGGGAGAGGCTGGGGGGGGGGTGTCCAGGCACGGTGCCCAGGGGGATCTGGGTGCCAAGCCAGGAAGGGGGGTGCAGGTGCGGAGCCCGGCTGCGTGCGGAGGTCCGGATGTGGGGTGCGAGCCCCCCAGCCGGGGGGGGGGTCCCTGCCGCGCTGACCTCTCCCCCGCAGCCGCGCCGAGCCGGCGGAGCCCCCCCTGGGCCGGCTGCAGCTCTCGCTCTGCTACCGCGCCGACGAGCGGAAGCTGGTGGCCGTCGTGCACGCCTGCAGGTAACGGGGCGCCCGGACGCCTGGGCCCCGCAGAGGGGGCTCGGGCCCCCCGCGGCGGCTGATCCGGCCCCCCCCGCTGCAGGAAGCTCCGGGCGGTCTCCAAGGACCTCCCCGACCCCTACGTCTCCCTCGTCCTCCTGCCCGACAAGAGCCGGGCCACCAAGAGGAAGACCAGCGYGCAGAGGAAGACCCTGAACCCCGACTTCAACGAGAAGTGCGTGGGGGGCGGCCGGGGGGCGCAGCCCTGCCCGGCGCCCCCCGGCTCAGCCCGCTCTCCCCAGGTTCGAGTGGGACCTGTCCCTGGAGGAGGCCGGGCGGCGCAAGCTGGAAGCTCACGTCAAATCCACGGCGTCCTTCATGTCGCGGGAGAAGGAGGCGCTGGGGAAGGTGCGGCGGGGGGCCGGGGCGGCGGGGGGCTGGCCGGGGTGCCTGCCGCGCAGCCCCTCCTCAGCCCTCGCTCTCCCCCAGCTCCATCTGGACCTGGCACAGGTGGACTTGTCCGAAGGGGGGGCCCACTGGTGAGTGGGGCTGGGCCAGGGGGAGCTGCCCTGGGCAGGGGGAGGTCGGACCCATGCAGGGGGTCTGCCCCGGGGGGCGGGGGGTCTGCATCAAGGGAGGGTGTCTCTGCCCCAAAGATGGGAGATCTGCCCCAGGGATGGGGGTGTTGCATCAAGGGAGGGGATCTGTGCCCCAGGGATGGGGGATCTGCCCCATGGATGGGGGGTCTGCATCAAGGGAGGGGATCTGCCCCCCAAGGATGGGGGATCTGCCCCAGGGATGGGGGTGTTGCATCAAGGGAGGGTGTCTCTGCCCTAAAGATGGGGGATCTGCCCCGCGGTTGGGGGGGTTGCATCAAGGGAGGGGATCTGCACCCTAGGGCTGGGGGATCTGCCCCATGGATGGGGGGTCTGCATCAAGGGAGGGGATCTGC
>NW_028186833.1:43872-45103 GCF_003343005.1 Rhea americana | reverse complement strand
GGCCTGGGGGCCCCGTCCTGCCCGCGGGGGGCGGCGGGGGGCTCCGGGGGGGGGCGCGCCCGTCGGGGCCCCGCTCAGCCCCGTCTCCCAGGTACGAGCTGCGGGACGAGCGGAGCAGCCCCTAGCGCCGGCCCCGGCGCGTCCCGCCGCCGCCGCCTGCCTTGCACTGACCAAAGAGCCGGGGGGGCCGGACGGGGCGCTCGCCCGGCCCCCCCCGCCGCCGCTTCAGACTGTTACTATTTATGTTGTGCCTTTTCGCCCCCGTTTCTATCGAGGGAGACCCGCCCCCCCCCCATCGCGGGGAGACGCTTGTGTTAGAGCCACCGCCACCGCCGTGCCACCGCCGTGCCACCGCCGTGCCCGTCCCCTCGCTGCCTGCCCGGGGGGCTGCGGCCCCCCCGTCTCCCCCCCGTGCAAATAAAGGAGGGAGGAGAGAGCCTCGGCCTCTGCGTGGTCCCTGGGGGGTCAGGGTGGGGTGGGCCCCCCCCGGGAGGCCATCGCTGGGGCTGTCCCCCATGGGCTGCTGTCATTGAGGTGGCCCTTACGGGGGTTCCTCCTATGGGGGGGCATCCGTGGGGAGTCCCCCATTGCATTGTCCCCCGCGGGGTGCCACCGTTGGAGTGTTCCCCATTAGGGTGCCATCGGTGGGGTGTCTTCCGTGGGGTGTCCCCTGTGGGGATGCTGTCACTGGGATGTCCTCCATGGGGTGCCACCAAGGGAGGGTCCCTCCATGGGGTCATTGGTGCGTCCCCCGCTGGTTTGCTCCCCGTGGGGCTTTCCTGTTGGGTTGTCCGCTGTGGGATGTCCCCCGCTGGGGTGCCACCAGTGGGGTGTCCTCCAGTAAGGTGTCCCCACTGTGGTTCCCCACTGGGTTGTCCCCCCGTGCGGTGTTCGCCCCTTGGGGTGTTCCAGCTGGGGTCTCCTATTGAGCTGGCTCCTGTTGGGGTGCTCTCATTAAGGCACCCCACTGGGGTGTCCCCCGTGGGGGGGTTCCCCAGCTCCCCCCGCCCCCGGACCTGCTCCGTGCCCATCTATAGGCAAAAAATGCCCCCCGGGAGCAGGGGCGGGGCCTCGCCTCGCCCCGCCTCCATGCATGCATAATGTAGCATCTCATTAGCATGCGATGACGCACTCGGCCCGCGGCCAATGGGCGGGCGGTGACGTCGGGCGGTAGAAAGCGCCGATCCCGAGGGGAAGCGGCTGCCAGTGCCCGGAGCGGGAGCGGGAGCGG
>NW_028186833.1:41330-43628 GCF_003343005.1 Rhea americana | reverse complement strand
CGGCTCACGGCCGCGCTCTCCCCGCAGTGCGACTTCTCGGAGGAGCAGACGGCCGGTGAGTGCCGGGGTCGCCGCGGAGCGGGGGCACCGGGACGGGACGGGACGGGACGGGGGTACCGGGGAGGTGTCGGCCCCCGCCCCGCCCCGGCAGCTCGGGCGTTTCCCGGGGCGAGGTGCCGCCCGGTACCGGGGCGGTCCGCGCACTTCGGGCCGGGCCCGGCGGGATATGGCGGCGCCGGGGAGCGCCCGGTACCGGGACGGCGGTGGCTCCGGGCCCGGTTGCGCCATTTGCCCTTATATGGGCATAACACGGGGCCGGGCCGCACATTCCTGCGGGGTGGGGCCGCCCGGACGCCTGGGCCCCTGCCGCAGGGGAGGGGTGAGCGCGGGAGCGGGGCGGGAGGCGGCCCGGGGACCGGTCCGCTTCCTGCACGGGCAGCATCCCGCCCGGACGCCTGGGTCCCCTCCCCGGAGGGGAGGGGTGAGAGCCCGGAGCAGGGCGGGAGGTGGCCCGGTTGCCTGGGCCCTCTTCCTGCTCGGGCCCCTCTAGCCCGGCGGGAGAGGGGGCGGCGGGGGCTCGGACGCCTGGGCCCTCCCGGGCGAGGCGGCTCCGTGACCCAATTCCCGCCAGGCGTCGGGTTCCTCTCGGGAAACCGGATCCCGCTCGGAAACGAAACCCGAGGCGGAAGCTGGCGGCCGCCCCGGGCGGCTGCACCCGCCCCCGTGGGGTGGGGGGGGCTGTGGGGTCCCACAGGGTGCCAGGCGTGGGGCCCTGCAGGACGCAGTGCAGGGTCCCACGGGCTACGGGGTCCTGTGGGCGCAAGGTGCGTGACCCTGTGGGGCGCAGGGTACAACGTGGGACCCACCCCCCTCCTTGCACTCTGGGGTGCAGGGTGCAGGGCCCTGTGGGGTGTGAGGTGTGGGGCCACGCGGGACGTAAGGCGCAGGGTCCCATGGGCGCAGGGTGCGTGCTGCAATGGGGTGCAAGGTACAACACGCAAGTGGGGTATGGGGTCCCATAAGGTGCACAGCGCAATGGGGTGCAGCATCCCCGTGGGGTGCAGGGCACGGCGCGTGGGGTTCCGTGGGGCGCAGGGTCCCAAAGGCCGGGGTGCAGGCTCCTGGGGGGCAGCCCCACTGATGCCGACGGCCCYGCAGAGTTCAAGGAGGCGTTCCAGCTCTTCGACCGCACGGGGGACGGGAAGATCCTGTACAGCCAGTGCGGGGACGTGATGCGGGCGCTGGGCCAGAACCCCACCAACGCCGAGGTCATGAAGGTGCTGGGCAACCCCAAGAGCGATGGTGAGCGGGCGGGAGGCCCCCACCCGGGTGGGCCGCGGCGGCCCCCAGCCCGTCCTCACCGCGTCCCTTCCTGGCCAGAGATGAACCTGAAGACCCTGAGCTTCGAGCAGTTCCTGCCCATGATGCAGACCATCGCCAAGAACAAGGACCAGGGCTGCTTCGAGGACTACGTGGAGGGGCTGCGGGTCTTCGACAAGGAGGGCAACGGCACCGTCATGGGCGCTGAGATCCGCCACGTCCTTGTCACCCTGGGTGAGCACCAGGCTGGTCCCCCCCCGGCCCTGGGGACCCCCCCAAAGCCTTGTGAGCTCCAGCGGGCCCCAGGGAGCCTGTGTGCTCCTGGCTGGCCATGGAGACCCTCTGAATCCCCCTAAGCTCCCTGCAGTCAGTCCTGGGGACCCCCCCGAAGCCCTGGCTGGCCCCAGGCACCTCCTAACCCCCCCATGAGGCCCCAGTCAGCTCCAGGGATCCCCCAAACTCCCAGCTGGGCCCAGGAACCCCCTGAACCTCCTGGTCCTGGAGACCCCCCAAACCTGCAGGTGGCCCCAGGGACCTTCTGAACCCCCCTGAGCTCCTGGTCAGTCCCAGGGACCTCCACCCCCCAAGGACCCTCTGAATCCCCCAAACCTTGGCCAGCCCTGGGGACCCCCCCCCCTCTGAGCCCGCGTCCCGGGGTGCCCCCGCCTCTCCCRCAGGCGAGAAGATGACGGAGGAGGAGGTGGAGCAGCTGGTGGCCGGGCACGAGGACAGCAACGGCTGCATCAACTACGAAGGTGAGGGCGGGGGGCCCGGCGGGGCGGGCGGGGGGCTCGGCGCGCGCCCCGCTCCCCTCCCGCCGTGACCATCATGTCTCCTTCCTTCCTCCCAGCGTTTGTGAGACACATCTTGTCAGGGTGAAGCCGCGAGGGGTACGCCTCTTCCCACATACCTCCACCTGCCTCCTCCGTTTACTGACTTATTTTTTCCGCCCTTCCCTTCTTTTTCTCTTTTTTTTTT
>NW_028186833.1:31932-38423 GCF_003343005.1 Rhea americana | reverse complement strand
CATGATCCTGTGCCATCTTGTATGATCCTGCGCCATCTCACACCATGATGCACCATCCCGTGCCAGCTTGCACCATCCCGTGCCATGATGCCCCATCCCATGCCATCTTGCACCATCCCGTGCCATCTTGCACAATCCTGTGCCATCTCGCACCATGATGCACCATCCCATGCCATGATGCTCCATCCCATGCCATCTTGCACGATCCCATGCCATCTTGCACGRTCCTGTGCCATCCCACACCATGATGCACCATCTGGTGCCACCTTGCACCATCCCGTGCCATTCCCACACCATTTCATGCCATCCCGTGCCCCTCTGTGTGCCTCACCCAGGCCATCGCCCTCGCTCTTCTCCAACTCCTTCTCGCTCTCAGCCTCCTTGCCCTTCTCCTCCTCTTTCTTGGGAAGCTCCCCGAGCTTCTCCTTCGCCTCCTCCTCCGTGCCACCTTCCCGGGGCTCCTGGGAAGCGGCACCAGGTGAGTCCATCCCACATCCACCGCGGCGCAGCCCGGGGGCACCCGAGCACCCCCCRCACACACCCCAACACACCTTCGGCTCCTTCTTCTCCTCCGACGGCTGGGCGTCCGCCCGCGCCTCGTCGATGCCACTCTCCTCTGCAGACGCAAGAGCCACGAGCCCGGCTGAGACCTGGCAAACTCACCGCGCAGCCAGGCCGAGTGCCCCCCACCAAGCCCTCCGCCCCCACCTATTCGCTCCGGCTCGTCCGAGGTGGTGCCGGCGATGCCGCTGCTCTCCAGGCCGAAGGCCGGGTCGGCTTTGCCCGTCACCTTCGCCGCCTCCTCCACCTTGCGCACGTGAGCCTCCACCAGCGCCGTGGGCACCTCCTCCTTCATCTTGGAGAACTCCTCTGCGGAGCAGAGCCGGCCGGGGGCGGGGGGGGCCGTGAGCCAGGCTGAGCCCCCTCCCCACCCCGCTCGCCGTGGGGCAGCCTCAAGGGGGCACGAGCCAGCCCCCACCCCAGGATGYGGGTGCCCCCTCCCCTCCCTCCGGGAAAAGCCAGGCTCCTGCCGCGCTCGCGTTGCGTTACCCAGCGCCGACTTGGCAGCCGCCGAGGCCACGCGGGGGTCCACCACGGAGGCCAGGAAGGCCACGGTGCTCATGACGGGGTTGCCCGACTGGCTGAAGGGGATGGGCTGGTAGGCCAGGGGCCCCAGCGAGGCCTCCGAGTCCTCCAGGTAGGGATCCTCGATGGGCAGGCGCAGGAAGTGGAGGATGCACTCGTCCTGCGTGCGGCTGCCCACGTGCTCCGACACCTTGTTCCAGTCGTCCTTGTACATCTCCAGGGCCTGCAGGGGCGGGTGGTGAGCACGGGGGGGCCCATGCATCCGTGGGCCCGTGCATCCGCCCATGCATCCATCCGTGCGTGCAGCCGTCCGTGCAGCCGTCCGTGCAGCCACCCCCCCCGGAGCGGTGCCCCACGCTCACCTCCAGCAGCAGCAGCGTCTCCTGCTCCGTCCACTCGCGCGTGGCGCTGGCGGCGGCCTTGCTCTGCAGGGGGGAGAGCGCGTGAGCTCGGGCAGCGGCGCCGGCGTCGCGGGCGTCGCGGGCACCCACCTTGGAGGGGACGTTCTTCTTGGTGTACATGTCCGTGCGGAGGCCGAAGTTCTGCATGTCCGCCGGCTTCTCCTTGCTCTTGTCGGGGAAGTTCAGCATCTGCTGGGCGGCCGAGGGCTGCTGCCGGGGAGGGAGAGGCGGAGCTGGGCGCGCGGCGCGGGGCAGCGGCCGCCGGCGGGGCACGGCCCCCGCTCCGCACGCTCCTCCGGACGAAGCCCTGCAGTCGGACGAAGCCCTCCAGCGTCACCCCCTACAACCACCACCACCACCACCACCACCACGATCCTTCCCGGTGCCGGCGGCGCCCGGCGAGCCGCGGAGGCCTCCGCGGGGCAGGGCGGCATGCGGGGCGCGAGGCAGAGGAGGAAAGGGGCCTTCCTCGGCCAGCGGCGGGGGGGACGGGCCCCACGGATCCCGCCTACCAGCTCGGGCTTCCCTTTCACCGTCTCGGTGACGAGGTCTTCTATGTCTTTGCTCTTGCGCCCCGTCTTGGCGTCGCCGTCGCTCTGCCGACCCTGAGGCACAGACAAAGCTGTGCTCAGCCCCCCCCGGCCCGCGGCCGCCGGCAGGAAGCCCCCGCGGGAAGGTGTCGTGCTGCGGCCGCCGCTCTCCTGCCCGCTGCAAAAGCTGCCGCCCCCCCCGCACGCACCCACCTGGGGCGTCTTGGGCTGCAGCGGCACCAGCCCCGAGGGCGTATCGGCCAGCACGTGGAAGTGCGACGTCGGCGGGGGGCCCATGGGCGTCGGACGGCTCTCCGCGTCCACCTGGTAGTTGATGAGCCCCCACTGCTCCAAGAAGGCGTGGACCCTGCGGGGAGCAGCGCGTCAGCCCGCCCCGGCCGCGGCGATCCCCTCCGCGCGGGGCTCCAGCCCAGCGGCCGCGGCCGGACCCACCGCATGATGGCACAGACGTCCCCGGCCAGGTTTCTGCGGCAGGCCGTCGAGGTCAGGTACTCCTGCGGGTTGAGCCGGTACGTGTCGATCATGAAGTTGCGATAGGCCAAGTATCTGCGGGGAGGGGGGGAGACGAGCCCGGCTGAGCACCCTCTTGCTTGGCAAACCGCGGCCCCGGGGCGGGCGGGGGGCCGCGGGGGGCCACGGGCAGGACCGGGGCGCAGCCTCACATTTCGGGGGTCTTGGATTTGTTCTTGCCATTGAAGAACTCGGGCAGGGCTCGGCGTTCGATGGCGTGGACGCTGCAAGGCAAGGCGCAGAGGTCCCGGCACAGCGGCCCCGGGGCTGCCCGGCCCCGGCGCCCTCCCGGCCTTCGCCCCGTACCTGTTGTAGTCGAACCAGGCGGCGTAGCTGGGGATGATGATGTGGTGGGTCTGCTCCGTCACGTTGTCCTCGTGCAGGTCTGGGTTCTTGGCCTGYTCCCCCTTGCTCCCAGTGCTGTTCTCCTCCTCGTCCTGGGAGGCACCGGCTCCACGTGAGCAGAGGGGCCGGGGCGACCCAGACCTTCGGTCCCCTCGCGCACGCGGGGGGCAGGACGCCGCTGCTCCGACATCCCTGCAGCCGCAGGGCCGGGGCAGGGCCGGGGCCGGCGCTCCGGCCCTGGAGGAGGGACGAGGCAGGATGGAGACCCCAACGCTGGGGTGGGGAAGGGCTTCCTTGGGGGAGCTGGGGGGGGGGGAAGGGGCTGTGGCCACACGAAATGGCTGGTGTTGGGGGGAAAGGGGACAAGAGACGGGGGGGCTCAGCGCAGGCAGYGCAGCGGGGACGTCGGCACGGTCCCGCAGCGCCGGCCTCACCTTGCCGGCCGTCTCCATGCTCTCGTCCTCCTGCTCATCTGSAAGAGACGGGAGCGACGCTGTGGGTCGGTGGAGCCCGGCAAACGGGCCCCCCGCAGCGCCCAGCCCCAGACGCGCCCCCCACCCCCGGGCCGGCCCCCGGCGCGCGGCTCACCCAGGTCCGTCATGGTGCCCCCCTTGACGGGCGCCGACTCCGAGTCCTTCTTGGTGTTCACTGCGCCGCGGAGGGAAGAGGTGCTGAGCGCCCTGCGAAGGGCGATCCCCCCGCCGCCGGCCCCGCGGGGCCCAGCGGGGCGAGCAGCAGGAGGAGGAGGAGGAGGAGGAGGAGGAGGAGGAGGAAGGCGAGATGCTCCCGGCTCTGCCCCGGCCCTAACCTGTTTTGGGCAGCGTGACCTCCTCCACGTTGGGGACCGGCGAGGGCTCGTCCATGTCCTTCGTCAGGTCCTCCTGCTCCTCCTCGCGGTGCCCACGCTTGGATTTGTTGTAGGGGGTGGAGGGGCTGCCAAGGCGAGACCCGGGCGCCCGGTCACGGCCCCGACGGCCTCGGTGCAGCCCAGCGCCGCGCCGGACGCCTGGGCCCCCCCCTCACCCTTTCTTCGTGTTCTTCTTCTTGGCCTCTGGCGTGGGCGAGGGCGAGGGCGAGCGCTTCCTCTTCTTGTAGTTGCTCCCCTTCTTGTCCCGCCGGTCCGAGTCGGGGCTGTTCACCTGGGGGCCGAGCAGGGTTAGCGGCCCCCCGGGGTGGGGGGTGTTGCCGCCCCCTCCCTTCACAGGGACGGGACCGCTCCCGCTGCAGCCCCGGGCCCCACCACCCTCCCGGCCCCACGTGTTCGGAGCCCCCCGGCTCCAGGGCTCCGACCTCGTCCGTTAGGGTCTTGGCCGAGATCCTCTTCCTGCGGGACACGGGGCTCTTCTCGTCCGTCACCTCGTAGTCCTCCTCGTTCATCCACTCGTTAAAGGTGTCGGTGTCCAGGATCCATTTGGCGTGGACCTGCCGGGCCGGGGAGGGGGGGGTCAGGCAAGTCAGGGAGACCCGGCCCGCGGCGGGCGGCCAGGGCAGGGGGCCAGGCCCCCGCCCCCATCGCAGCCCGGGGACCCCGCTACCTTCCGGGGCTTCTCCGGCGTCGGCGCGTCCTCCACGGAGGCCTCGACCTCGCTAGCAGGGATCCAGGTGTCGTAGCTGCGGGGGGCCGGGGTGAGCCGGGGCGCACGGCGCCAGCCCGTCCCGCAGCCTCCGCAGCGGGCCGCGGCTCGGGGCGGGCGGGATGCTGCCCCGGCCTCGCGCACCTGTCCGGGTAGTAGCCCCAGTGCAGCAGGACCTGCTTGTCCCTCTTCATGACCGGCCGGACCCACTCTTCTAGAAGACACGAAGCGAGGGAGACAGGTCAGCGCGGGTGCCGGCGGCATCGAGCCCCGGCTCCGGACCGCAGCTGCCTGCGGAGCCGCGGGAAGGGCACCGAGGCGCCCGGTCCCCGCCGACACCCCAGGGCGGCTCTGCAGCCCGAGCCGCCCTCGCTGCGCAGCCCCGCGCCGCGCACCCACCTTCCTCCAGGTTGCCGGGCACGGGGCAGACAACGTGGGACGCGTTGCTCTTGTCCTCGGTCACCGTGCCCTGCGAGGGAGCGGAGGGGGCGGTCGGACCGCCAGGCTGGGCACCGGGACCACGCGCTGGATGAGGCCCCCCCCAGGCGCTGCCGCCTACCTGGTGTCTCTTGACGATGTCCTTCAGCTTGCTCAGCAGCTTGGGCTCGATCTCCTGGTGCAAGAAGATGTTGGGCCGGGCCAGGCAGTTGTTCTGGGGAAGGAAGGCAGCAGAGCAGAGCAGTGAGCGGGGGCGAGGGAGCGGGGCAGGGGCGGCGGGGGCGGGGGGCAGCGCCCGTTACCTGCACCAGGGATTTCTCGATGGTCATGAACATCTCCACGTTGCGGTCCATCCGCGAAGGATTCTGGAAATCGAAACGCCGCCTTATTGGAAGAAAAGAGCGACTCTCATGAAAGCCACAGCTCAGGTCTCCTCATCAGCTGCTCACAGCCTGCCTGGGGGGACAGGGAGGGAGCCCCGAGCCCGCGGCGGGGTCCTCGGCCCCTGCCCCACCGCATGCTTGCTGGGGAGATGGGCCCGTCAGGCCGGAGACCACCCCGGGGCGGGGGGAAAGGGACCCGACCGGCTCCCGCCGCCCCCGGCCCTGGGGTGGGGGGGGAGGACACGGTGCCCCCCCCCCCCGCAGCCCCCCGGCCGCGCTCGCGCTCCCGCCGTCGCGGGGGCCAAAGGCGCCAGCTCACCATCCTTGGTCGCTCTTGAATTTATAGGCCGCCGCCAGGATGTGGCACAGGGCTCCTCCCGCCTTGAAATCCAAGAAGCATTTTATCTGCACGCGGAGGAAAGGGGTCAGGGGAGCGGGGCGGAGGGCGGCCGGCCGGGGGGTGTCGGGCCATGGCCCCCCCGTCCGGAGCGCTGTCCCTAGGWCGGGGCGCAGTTCCTGGGTGCTGTCAGGACACCATCCCGCTCCGGGGCATGGCCCATAGATCAGGGCCCAGGTGTCACCAGGGCACAGTCCCTGTGCCGTGCCGTCCCCGGGGGGTCTCTGGGGTGCAGTCCTGGGGCTCTTTGGGGCGCAGTCCCGGGGGTCTTTGGGGCGCAGTCCTGGGGCTCTTTGGGGTGCAATCCCCAAGCCATCGCCAGGCCAGACCTTGTCTTTGGGGTGCAGCAGCCATTAGCAGGGTGCATCCCCAGGTGACCCTAGGGTACAGCCCCAGGTATTTTGGGGGCATTATCTGCGGTGTCATGGGGTGCAGTCCCGGTTGTCTCGGGGTCGCAGTCTCAGATATTTTGGGAGTGCAGTTCCAGGTGTTTTGGGGTGCTCTTCTGGGTGTCTTGAGGAGGCACAGTCCTGGCTCCTCCGGGGGTGAGGGCACAGTCCCAGGTGTCTTGAGGTGAAGTCTGGGTGTTTTGGGGGGGGGGTGCAGTCCCAGATGCTTTGGGGGTGCAGTCCCAGGTGACTCGGGGTGATGTCTGGGTGCTTTGACGTAGGCACAACCCTGGCTGTCTCGGGGGGGGCAGGCTGGGTGTTTCGGGGGGGCAGTCTGGATGCTTTGGGGGTGCAGTCGGGGTGTGGCATGGGATGCGGGGTGCAGGGTGCACAGCACGGGGTGCAGTGCAGGGTGCA
>NW_028186833.1:4191-29723 GCF_003343005.1 Rhea americana | reverse complement strand
AAGGCGTTGGACTCGAAATCCAATGGGGTTTCCCCGCACAGGTTCGAATCCTGTCCGTGACGCGGCGGTTGTTTTTGTGGGGGCGACCAGGGCCGGGCCCTGCACGGAGGCCAGAGGGGTTGGGGGCGGGGGGGGTCTGCTGAAATCCCCCCCGCCAGGGAGCCCCCGCACCCCTCTTCAATTTTTAAAGACGAGGAAAGGGAGGCGCAGCGCAGGCTGCTYGGACGACGCACAACCCCTCCGGGGGGCGGGGGGAGGCACTACATCTTTTGGGAGCGTGGCAGAGCCACTTACGGGGGCTGCTCCTGTTTGGGGACGGGGTGGCCACCGAGGGCCAGAGGGGCCCCAGCTGCCCCCAGGGAGCAGAGCCCCATCCTAGGGGTCCTGGCACCTGGGCGAAGGCCCGGGGAGCAGAGGCCGGAGCGAGCTGCGGAGGACGGAAACGGTGCTGGGGGGGCACCCACAGCGTCCCAGCGTGGGGGAGACGCGCGCGGAGCTACGACAGACTGCGGCATCCGGAAAAGGCGGTTTATTTGGTGCAGGCGACACAAAGAACCAGCGCACGCACACGCAGCAGCCGTCGCGGACCAGCGCCGTCGCCACCGCCGCCTCGCGTCCCCCCGGCAGGCAGGAGCTGCCCCGCGTCGCTGCCGGGGCGGGGAAGGAGACGCGCTCGCGCTCTGCAGATGCAGATTTCCCAGTGGATGTAGCAGCTTCGTTGTATTCCTGAGCACGAGAGAGCAGGCTGGGAGGACCCCCCAGCTGGCCCCTCCGAACAYGGCGTTGTCTAGACACCGAAACAAGTACAAACCACTTCGGGCAACTGATCCTCACGGCGAAGCATTCCTGGTGCATCGAAAATACAAGATACARACACACAGCAACGGCCCTGGAACTGCAGCGGACGAGCCGGAGCCCCCCGCGAGAGCCATGCGGGAGAAGGGAAGCTCCGCTCAAGGGAGCGGCAGCCCGGGAGCACCACGGACTCCTCGCAGCTGAGCGAAAGCCAAGCTGGGTGCTTGCGGTGGGCGACACAGAGCACACGGAAGCGCTCAGGGAGAAGGGGGACAGCGAGGCGGCAAGCCAGGCTAGCGGGAGCGGTCATGCATCTTCCCACGGTCGGGAACAGCACGGACTGAGGAGAGAGACGCTGGACGTGGGGAATCTTCCTTCCCACTGCCACAGTGGCCTCTCCTCTCTGCTGCACCTCTCCAGGCCCCCTCCGCCTGCTCTGGCCCCGTCCTAGCACTGCTGCCAGAAGGCCCCTGGGCGCAGAGCAGGACGCACACAGGGAGAAAGGATCCAGACACGGGACCGGGGGCTGCAGCGGCCTCCTCCTCCCCGGGCTGCTGTGGGAGAGCTGCCCCCAAGCCCCACGGCTGGCACTCGCTCACGTGGCCTCGGTGGGAGGGCACCGACTCCGCTAGCTCCCAGCACCAGGGCTAGAAAATGCAGCTGCTTTGAGAACAAGAGCCTGGCAGCAGAACTCTGTCAAACCAGAATAGTCGGGTGCTCTCCTGGCTGCTTCTTCCCGGTGAGCAGGGACAGCTGGAGCTGCCAGGAGGAGCAGAGACACCCAGTCCCAGCGGTGAGGATACTGTCCGAGCCTGGCGTAAAGCAACCAGAACGCTGTTTATTGATTATTTAAATCCCTGCCTCACAGTAGGCCACATGGGCACAGGAGTGAGTGATGAAACAGTATCTGAATAATACAGACACAGAAGGAGAAAAGTACTGTAAAAAACAAAACAAATGCAAATAAATTAAATTCCCAACAAGTAAACGTAACCAGGTTCTGAGGCGCCTGTCCATGGTACTTCAAAAATAAAATAAAAAGAGGGGGATATACAAACAAAAGAGGCCAAAAAAGTACAAAAAATACAGAACCACAATCACAAGTGTCTGAAAAGTAACAACAGTAACAGTACAGAAAACTCTTATGCCAAATACCCAATGCACACAGACCAGACAGGAGTTTCTCTAGGGCTAAGGGCAACACGTGGAGGCAACTTTAAATGGCACAAGATGCCTGGGCAGCCACGAGCTGTTCGCTTGGGCAGGAGCATCCACACAGCGAGCTTGGGAGAGCCCGGGCTCTCCCGTCGGAGAGAAGAGGGAGCCACGGCCGGGCTGGCAGCGTGGGGCACGCACGGAGCGACGGCCTGCGCAGGTCTGCAGGGACGGCGGCATCCAGGGCCTGGAGAGCCCATCTGAAAGGCCGGTTCCTCCAAGACCGAGTCTCTCCCACACGTGGGAGGGCCCCAGCCCTTGACAAGCGCTGGAGGCTCGTCCTCTTGGCGGCTCAGCTGTCTTGGCTTCAGCTGCCTTTAGGTTTTGAGAGCTGCTTCTGGGCACTACTCTCAGCTCCATTCATAGAGTTGCTCCTGGGACCTCTTCTCCCAATCCCATGCCCCCTCCCCAGCCCAGCACAGGAGGCCAGGGAGCAAATCCTGCTGTTAAGGTACTGTGTGGTCAGTCAGGCATGGAAGGAGGCAAGACTTGAAGAAACCGCAACAGAGAAACCTTTGAGAGCGAGGCAGGAAAAATCCAGAGAGGGAGATAAAGCCCAAGAACAATTTAGCCTCTGGACAAAGAAGAGATATGCCACTGGCCATGGGGTCAGTCCGCAGCAAGATAGCAAATTATCCTGTCAGTTTGGGTTGCACAAGGAGCCAGGGCTTTGGCAGAGGCACCAGCATCCAAAACACAGGCTGGGTCTGAAGAGTCAGGCGGTATTCAGAGGAGTGGTTGTGCTTTCTCTCCCTCCCTCCCACCCCTGAAAGATATTGCAGGTGGAAGCTGATCTGCAAGGGGCAAACATGGATGGGCTGCGTTGTGTGTTCATTGCTGGGCCAAGTGTTTTAAGTAGTATTTACCAGAGGCTTTTAACTCTTTCTGCTAGGAAGCAAGAGGCTCGAAGGAATAATGCCCCAACAAAACCATACAGGTGGCTAGGAAACACCAGTGGTTTTGACTAGCTACTCCCCCGGTCCCCTCTGCCTCTCCCCCTTCTCCCTCCTTTCCCTTGTCAGCACGAAGTGTTTCTTGCTTTGGAAGTCCTTAAATTTCCTCCACTCCGTGTGCAAATATCATCACCAGTCCTGGCTCTAGCACCATGTCCTCACCCATGTGCTGGTTTTCACAGGCCATCACGACCACAGCCTGTTTGCCAGGGATGCGCTTGGCCACATAGTTCTCGTAATACCGCCGGTTCATCTGGCGGGTTTCCAGCGTGGCCAGGCCCTGTGGCCAGTTCCGCTCGTGGGCATTCTCAATCAGCTCGTTGATGATGGATGTGGGGCAGCCGCTCTCCACCAGTGAGCGCTTGATGACAGCCTGCAGCACTGCATCCGGCGTGGAGATCATTCCACCCCACCGTGTCACCCGGGCTGGCTGGAGGGAGTTCACCCACCTGGTTGAAGAGACCGGGACAAGCAGATAGTCAGTGCCACGCATTAGTGGTGGCTGTCATTGAAACCAAGCAGCTGCTCTTGCCTTGGGTCTGCTCTATGCTCRGGAGCTAGAGCTGAACAGGAAATGCCTCTTTTTTTCCCCCACCTGCCTCTCCTCTGTTCCCACCTCAGCAAGCAATCCCTGCAGGTCTCTTGCTGTGGCGTTCAGCTTTGTTGAATAAAGCCTTTAACTCCCAAAAGGGAGCAGAAGAAAGGATCAGATGGGAAGTCATTTCCTCCAGCCTTTCTCAGAAGGAGGAAGGAATCTGGCAGCTTCCTGCTTGTGAACAGGATGCAGGTGGAAGAATAAAAAAGACCAGAACCTATTGTGCAACCAGCTCACACGCTGCTCCCTAGTACAAACATCCCTGCAACTGCCTCGCACTTGCATTTCTAATAAGACATTTTCTTCTCAAAGTATGCCTTTGCCTTGCAAGACACTTCATCCTTCTCTCAAGTTTGCAGGTTAAGCTAGCAGATGCCCAGCTCCACTCACACCCTGATGCAGGGCCCCCCTGCTCCTCCTAGAGCAGCATGAGAATCAGTACTTACTCCAGGATTTCATTGTATTCGATGGTCTCTTCCAGGTTCTGCAGGTTAGGGTTGACACTACGGATAGCTCGCATATAGGCCTTCAGCAACTGAATGTCCCGTTTCTAAAACAGGCAGGACATAGCACGGTTTGCAAAAGGAGTCACTGCTGCAGCTACAAGTCACAAGAGCAAACCCTGGTATAGCAGCAGGGAGGAACGTGTCCCTGCACATTCACTGAGCTATGGTCCCCGGTTTCAGGGGAGGTTGGTGTTTGAACTGGCAGGTTTCACTCTGCAGCTGGGGCAGAGTGAGGGCACCGCCCTGCTTGGGTTGTCAGGCTCAGCCACCAGGCAGTAGCTCATTAAGCCACAGTAAGCCACAGTAATGATCAGTAGTGATACCCTCAAAACTCTGAGCCGTCTTGACCTGTGAAGGGCAGAACAGGGCAGGAGAGGGARTTCTAGGTTGCTCTCCACATGCTGAGCAAGGAAAGTACTCCAAGACAGCAGAGTTGCAGAACAGCAGCTAGGGCCTGGCTGCACTCGGTTCTGTYTGCCCTACAGCTGCTTTCTTTGTGCATAAACCATTTTCAGTGCTTGGTGTCTAAACAGGCAGGACTGACCCTTCCCAAGAGGATGTTAGCACAGAGACCCCACTGCAAGTCAGCCCCCTTGCCCACATGGGGCTACCTGCTCTGCTAGCTGATGTTTGTGCTCTGCTGAAGTCTTCTCCAGCTCAGCAATTCTTGTCTGCTGCTGTTGCACCACAGATCTCAAATGCTTGATGCAGTTGTGGTTTGGTAGCTCATCTTTGGGCATTTCCAAGCTGTAGAGCATTGCAAAAACAGTAGAGGCTCCATGTTAGGAAAATTTACACACCAGAGCACCTGGCATTGCTATAACAACTTCCAGGACAAAGCTAGCCTTGGAGGACTTGCAAGAAGCTCTGGAAAACCCAGAGCCATGTAACCTCAAATATGTTTTAGATCTGTTCACTATTGCACCTCAGGGTTTAAACCAAATGGGGTAGACTTTATGAGAACAGATCACCACCAGGTAGGCAGGCGATGGGATTGTCTTCCTCTGAAAGAAATCAGTGCTCAGGATCAGTCCCAACATTAGCAAGCCCATGAGCCTGATCCAATCTCTGACTTCATCTTAGGCAGATCTGATTGTTTCCAAGCCAACCATCCAGCCTGGCTGGATGTTTACAACACACAAGTGGGGAGGATATCAGCACCAAGAGCAGAGGTGCCAAGGCCAGACCAGCCACCCACCACTCCTGGTTCTCAGAGCTGGCAGCACGTAGGAGGTAGAAGAACTCATGCTAGTACTTGTCCTGGGGTGGAATGGCTCCGGGCAGATTTACAAAAGCTCCAGTACCCCATTTCCACCAGTCAACTGACACTCGAGCCTCCATGAAAGAACTAAGGGCTTTGAAGCAAGTTTAGGAGGAACATGCTTTGGCTAAAAAGCCTTTCACTAGTCCTTTCTGCAGCACCACAGCCTATAAGGCCCTGCTGCCTCCAAAGCGCCATGCCCATGGGTCAAAGGGGTGCCCAGAGCAGAGCCAGTTAGCATAAACTCAGTTTCCTTCCCCCAGCCGGGGGTCTCCACTCTGCCCTCCTCCACAGACAGCTGAGTGGGAATAGATGTGTCCTGTGACACGCTAAGGGCTCGTGCTCTCTGGCCAGGCCAGAACCCCCCCAAGGCCATCCTCACCCGCATCCCTGCTCGCAAGTCACTGGGCGCTTTGGATTGTGCTCGCAGTCATTGAGGTGAGACATCAGGTTGTCAAGTCGCACTACTGCCGTACAGCCGAAAACAGCGTTGTCACAAGTGATCTGCAGCTTTGAGAGCATATTACGCATGATCCGTGGGACAGGGCGGAGGTGGGCAACCGTCACTACACTGCGGTCCACGGGGCACGTCTGCTGCTGGGAAAACCACTGGGTGATGCAGGCATTGCAAAAGGCGTGTTCACAGTGAGGAGCCTGTGGAGGGGAAAAGGAGCAGAAATCGGCTAAATGTTACTCGCAAGCCCTGCTGAGATATGTTTGCTGGTCCCTGGATGGCTCATGTGCTAGCAATGATCTTGATCAGAGAAAGGCTCTCAGTCTCAGAGGGCTGCACAACAGCTATATACTGACTTGGGGGAGATACATATCTACTACACAAGCAAACAGGAGAATGAGACACCAAAAAACAGGCCTGTAAAGTAAATGCAAAGCCTTTGCACAGCACCTCCCCACTACAATGTGAAAGGCACAGCTGAAGAGCCATTCTTCCTCCTCTTGGATGGCAAATGCCCAGGTTCATCCATGTCTGGATTTCATTCTTGGGCTCAGCCCCTCCAAGTTACTATCTTCTCACCAGAGACTTGGTGTCTCACAAAAAGATCAGTTCCCTGGGACAGGGTTAGGAATCGTCAGAACAGTGCTGCTGCCCTGATGTCTCCTATGCTGCCTTTTTAAAGGGCTGAGGAGGCAAGACAGATCAGGATGCTAAATTTAAACATTTTTCCAGGGCAGATTAGAACATTACTTCACTGTATTTATACAGCTGGACTCTGCTCTTAAGTTCAAGCTACAGTTGAAAGGGTATTAAGTTTGGGGAGGGGGAATGGGACACAGGCCAGTTCTTCAGACAACAGAGATCTTTTCCTTCCAGAAAGCCAGAGTTACAGAAAGGTCAGATGTATTCAGGGCTAACTCTCATTTACAAGCTGTTCCCTCGGTGCAGTGTCTTACCAGCTGCCTTGAACAAGCCAACAAATGTAGCCAGGGTATAACAAAGATTGTAGGGCATGTGCTGGATTAGGATTCACCAGTTCGATTCACAACACTGTCCCAGGAATTTCACTCCAGACCCAAGGCAACACAGATCGAGCCAGCTTCCCTCCCCAGACACACTCTGCCTCCGAGCCAGCGGGCAGCTGAACTCATTGACGGACAAGGCAGTGCGTGCAGGGCTCTGGCACAGGGAAAACCACTCCCCACCCTCGTGCTTTGCTGAAGTCCTGCTCCCTCGGCTTTCCCACTGCCTGCCCCTGCATCCCAGGGCTCCCTGCTGTGCTGGCCTTTCTGCTCCCTTTACAAGGTTTTATCTACTCAAGGCTGATCAACACAGCCCTATCTACTCACACTGAAGTCTTAGTGATCTGGAAACCTCAGTGACTGAAGCACAGATGGGGACTGCAGCAGATGGCGAATCAAGCCAGTTTCACTGGCTCCTGCAGGCAGAGGGTTGCTCCATGGTCATGGGACCACAGTTGCCACAAGTGATGTTTCATTGCCAGGGCTGTAGGGGAACCTGTGAGACCATCTGTGTGGCTGGGACAGAACCCAGGGCCATTTCTGTGCCCAAGATGGGACAGCTGGGTCACATTTGATTGTGTATTTCAGTGACAGTGGTCAAACGCTGGGATGGGRCCCAAAGAGGCTGTGAAATCTCCATCCCTGCAGATATTCACAGCTCTGCTAGACATGGCCCTGGGGCCATCTCAGATAACTTTGGAGGTAGTCCTGCTCTGAACATGCAGATGGACCACAGTTGTCCTGAAGCCGCTTCCAATCCAGATTATTCTACAATCCCTTGGTCAGCAGAAATGGTCTCCAGACAGACAGCAACTTGCCTCCTCTCCCTCAGACACCCCCATGACAGGAATCCGCTCCAGAGCATTCATCACTTAGCTGGTAGGCAGGAAACAAGGAGAATGGTCCTCAGGAATTTGAACCCTTCGAATCAAGGCTAGTCAGAGGGCAAGTCTTATGCCCAGCTACAAAGGCAGTCTAATCACAGCTCTAGTTACTGTGCTGTTGGCAAGAGCAGGAGGGCTGGTGTCCAACAGATAAGCTGTTAAACACTYTTGAGAAAAGCCTGGGAACAAGGGACTTTTAGATATCACATTCTCAAAATGAGATTTAAATAAATCTTCTTAAGAAACCTGCAACTTTCCCTCTATTTTATGTGACAATCCACGATCATGTTCACATGTTGACAGACTGTTTCTTTTCAAAGCTTGTTTTGACATAACAGATTAGCGTAGTTGGAGGGTGCTAACACACTATTTTAACTCTGATGGATTGCATGGTTTTGCACACCCCTGTCCCAGCACACTGACACAGGGAGGAAATACTATGTAATCCTTGGCTTCTCTGGGATTCCAGCTTACTGGCACAGCCCAAATCACAGCTTTTGTGATTCTATTCATTATTAAGCGATCAAACTGCAACAAGCATGTGTTTCCAGATTAGCTTGATCCTATTTTAAGCTATTTTATTTCAAATGAAGGCTGGATTTATGCACAGGGTACAAAGCTAGCTAACACATGGCCACAGCTCTACCAATGCAGAAATGCATCTGGTGGAATACATTCCCAGGAAGGGAAGGGCACAAACTGGGGGTRTGGAAGCCCCACGTACAATACCAGCTCCATTCAGCCATCAGGAGTGTGCGCTACTGCATTCAGAATTGTCAAGGGGGCTAAAAGAGCCCGTAATTTCTCTCCCAGTAACTGGGCTTACCAGGACACAGTGACAAATACAGCCTTTCCATTACCAGGTGGGCAAAGGGGTGCACCAACACATCACAGACCACACAGTGCTCTAGAGTCCCCTCCACACAGCCACCCCTGCACGCTGTGCTGGAAGAACTTGCAGTATTTCACAGGAAAGCCCTATACAACAGCCCTTCCGCTTTACAGGGGCGGAAAGCTGATGCAGTGGTGAAAAAAGTAAACTCCCCATGCATCGCGGTCTTCCCTGAATAGCTCCACTAGGTGCAGAGTGACCTGGACCAAATACTCCCAGCCATGCCAGGCCCAACAGAGCAGTGAGCTGGAACTACAGCTCTGCTCTATTTATCCTCCATCTGAGCTACATTTAGTGGCAGGAGAGGAGCAGGATTCTGGCTAGCTTACACATCCTTGCATATGCCATTGCTTTAAYGCATTAGCAAGAGAGCTTTAAGACTCCCTTAAGCTCATATAACACACATGCTGTGTGCGGCATCCATCATCAAATGAAGACGTCTAGAAGTCTGGAGCTGCAATCAGAGGCTTTTGGTAAAAACAGTCAGTGATCAGAGGGAAACCTACCTGCACTGGCTCCTCCAGGACCCCGCTGCAGATGGGGCATATAAGGTCTTCATCAACATCCCCCTGAAAGCGTGCTACATCATACCCCATTGCTCATCACCAATGCCAGAACCCTGCAAGGGGAAGAAAAGAAGTGAGGAGCAGCTAGGCACCCGTGGAGTCCAGACAGAGCCGGTTTCAGCCCTCACAGTAGCCAGGTTTCCAATTCCTGCTCCCTCTGCCCAACACAGCYGGCTGCGGCAGACCCGAGCACGGCAGGCACCAGCCAGGAGCTCGCAGCTGAATGCTGCACAGAGGAGGGTGCAGCACAGCCAAGGGGAAAGTGGTCTTCTCAGCTGTTTGTGTGCTGAACTGCTCCTTCACGATGCACTGCTGGCATTGCTGCTCTCCCACACGCATTATTACTAATCCTGACGCAATTTTCCTTTTTTTTTTTTTTTTACATTTTTTGCACAGTTGGATTCAGTTTGTACAGGAGAGGCAGCACAGAGAGTCATTGCTTACAATGAGTGGGTCCAGCCCTGTAGGCTGGGCACTGGCACGGCATTTTGCGCACCATGCCTACAAGCATGGGCAGCAAAGTATGCCGACGCGTGCCACAGAGCCTGCTCCCTGGGGCAGCCAGACACCTGCGAGCCCTGCTACGCCGAGCAAGGCAACCAGCTCCTTCCCCAGCGACAGCGTTCCCAGCGGCTCCTGGGACTCCAGCTAACTGGGCGCAGGTATTTGCAACGAAGTCCAGCTGACTCTGGTTTTACCATTCCACCGAGCAGACAAACAGCAAAGACTGTAACATCACCTGGCACAGAGCGTGATCGCAGCCGGGTGCTCCAGCGCCTGGAGAGGAGCCTCCGGCCGCCCGTGCGAGCCGCCCGGGCTCTGCCTGCTCACAGCACGGAGCGCGTGCGGCAGCGAGAGCAACCGTGAACCCAGCCCGTCAGGCACCAAGCGCTCGTCCCTCCCCTCCGAGGGCACGGCTCCCAGGCGATACTGTCCGCTACCTTCTCACAGTACCTGCCAGAGACTGACCTTGAGCTCTGCCCCAGTATGCCAGCAGTTACTGGTCCCTGAGCAGCCCGTCCCTGAAGAGCCAACCCCTCCTCTCCCGTTCTCACCAACATCAAAGCCGGTGACAACCGTCACAGCAATACCGATCCCCGCTGCAGCGGCGCCGTCGCACCCAGCACGAGATAAAGGAGGCTCCATCTCGAACACAAACAGAAGCCGCAAGCCAGGCGGAGACGAGCGCTGCGCGAGGCACGCAGCCACGCCGCGGCGCCGGTACCGTCCGAGTCTGCCCCAGGGAGGGGACCACTGTGTGGCAGCACCTCCAGCTGCACAAACGCCAGGGATGTCTACCTGCCCTCGAGGGCAGGCGCAAACTCGCCCTGCTGATGTTCCCCAGCCAGGTGAGAGCCATGCGGCCACGGCCAGCAGCCCTGAGCCGCTACACCTCAGCTGAGTTGCTTGCACAACGCCATGCACCTCCCCAGCCAAAGGAGCTTCAGCTCTAGACAGACACAGCAAGTGCAGCGTGTTGTGGAAACTGCTGTGTCTGCTCAGCTGGAAAAGAAAAGGGAGGAGAGAAGGTGTGATGGATGGACAGGAGAAGGCTGAAGATAATGCAATAACTTCACAGTTGGCCCWTGGTACCTTCCCCTAGTCAAAGGGCAGTAGGGAGGGACTTAAATCAACTTACTAGACATCTGTGAAAATCAGATGATAAATCAGCCCCACGTGTGGATAGATTCCTTGCTTTCACAGAGCAAGCACAGACAAAAGACTCCTCTGACAGAGGCTGGGGTGGGGAAAGTCCCTGTGTCAGAGTTTGCAATTCAGATAACATGATAAACAGCTCCAGGCTGGATGGAGAACAGATCTGTGAGCAACTAGGATCAGCTGCTCTCAAACCTTCCCACGCCTTTGGACAAATGCTSCTCTCCTCAACTGGGAAGGGACCCAAATTCCTTCCCATCCCTTTACAAGCCACTCACTGCAAATCTCAGCACCTCTGACGCATTTACATTGGGGTAAAACTGACTGGAAAGGCAAACAAGGATGCGGAAGACCCAGAGCAACAGCTCCTGGTTGGCAATTGAGTCACAGCACCTGTGCAACCTGCAACCCCTCACCAGGAGGGTGTTTCACTCCACAGCTGGGACCACTCCAAACACCCTCGCTCCTGCTGCTCCATGCTCAGGCACTGATTCACRCTGTGGCATCTTGATGTGTTTCTGAACTCATGAGCAGCTGCCAGGAACACAACCTGCCCTCTGTGACTGCTAGGGAGATGCAGCACCAGTTACTGTAATGGGTGTCCAGGCATCAGAAGTGGAACTAGACTGGGCAACCGGACAAGATCCTTCCACTAACAAGACAAAGCTGCATTGTGAATGCACCAACTCCAGATAGCACAGCAGCCCCGAGGGAAGGGGTCTCACTGCTGAGCCGGCCCTGCCCACCGCAGTTTGCCCAGAAGTGCACTCGCTAACAGCTCAGCTCCCTTTACCTTTCGGTTCCAAACTTCTAGTTTCCAACAAGCAGCTGGGCAAGACACCAAATGTCTTCATACCTACTCAGGTAAAAGAGTGGAGGGAGAAGAGCAGAGGGCACATCACAAACACTAAGATCAACGGCCTTGCCATATGCCAAATAGAAGCTGAATCAAAACTTTCCCCAGAAAAATTTCTGCACCTGCATGAGTCTGTGCACTTTTGAATTCCTCTCATTCCTCCACCCAGCTGCTTGCCCCTTCTGCCAGCAGAGCCAGATCATCCGTGAGGCTTTGATAGCATGCCAAAGCAAGGAACATTTGTTTCCTAACTGCAAAGCAGAAATAGGAGAGCCGAAAATGTCTGTGATGTTCTAGTGAGATGGAGCTGGCAGCCCAACCTCTCTCCTGTCAGATTCAGAGGTGAATTAATGACCTAGCCCTGCAGGATACTGCACACTCCTTCCTCCCTGGGCTCAGCAATCTCCAGGATGGCCCCAAAAGAGATATCACATGGTAATATGAGCAAGCCCTACAYGCACAGTGCTACTCAACAAGAATGATTCACAGGCTGCAGGCATCTATCATGTGCAGAACCAAAGTGCAAGGAGCTTAGAAGATGCTTTTCCTCAAAGGGTTAATAGAGGCACTTAGACACTGAGGTGAAGTCAAACCAAGCCATCTGCAGTATGGACAAGACAAAATACAGCTGAATGAAGTTAGAGCGGAAGTCCACGGAAGCCCCCCTCTTAGAACAAATTACTTCTGCAATAAATAGTAACTGTCACTTAAGATTATATTTAAGCAAAGTCACTTCCCAATCCTGCCCCCTCCAAATATGCATAGTTTCTGGATCCCAGCACCATCCTTAGGGCTGGGCAGGGAGAGAGGACAGCTAGCATGGATCAGAGGCAAGTCACAGGGAACAGGGCTCTAACCCAAATTAGAGAGCAAAGCTAGGGTAAGTCACTTTTCCATCCTTTCCCTCTGCTTCCCTTGTCATCATATGTCTGTCTTGTCTTTTTAGATTGTCATCTTCTTGACCTGGGGACTTTAAGTGCCTGCATGCTGCTTAGCACAGAAGAGATTTACATAGCAACAAGAACTTGATTGTATCAGAGAGGATCATGAATTAACAAGTAAGAAGTACTTTGACATTCTTGCACTCACCCTAAGCCTCCTCAGCATCCACCGGCTGAGACAAAAGCCCTTCAAGGCCAGTTCCCAATACGCCCTTGAGGAAGTAGAGGAGAGGTAAGAGGAAGGCAACAACCACTGGTTGGCTGAAGGCTGGCTAGAGAACGGCACCGCGTGCAAGGACTGCCAAAAGGCYGTCGCATCCCAACAACGCTTCTCCCAGCTCCGCTATCGCTGTGGAGGAGCCAACATCTTGTGGCAAGCTCCTGACTTGGGCTGTTCTTCTATCCTCTCCRTAAACCCACCACTTAAATAGGCAAATAAGTTAAGGCAGTTGGTCGCCACAAACTCTCCCTGCTCTGGTTATAGGATATTCATTCCTACACACTCAGTGCATTCCAGTTTTGTTCCAAGTCTTGGGTAACAAGGGGGCTTCATTCAATTATCTGGCATCAGCTTACCTCAGCACTTCCAAATCACAGCGCAGAAACACAGCTAACAAGGCGGCGGCTCTTCTGACCCAAAGCATATCCATCATATTTCATATTAGCAGCAACCATACAGATAAGATTTCCATGGTAATACTGTGCTGTCTTCCAGCCCGATAACTAACTGTTTCTTTCCCCAGAGGAAAATTCAATAGCTGAGAGAGAATTTTTCTGTTGACAAAAGGAAAATTAACGGCTTTAAAAAAAGGTTACCCTYCACTCCTACAAAATGGATGCATGGGAGCCTGCAGATTTGTTCCACAGCCTCCAAAGCACATGTTCACATGTTCCCTCCTTCTTGCCACAATATGTTCAAGCCGCTGGATCCCAGACACTGAAGATGAGCCAAGCTTTCTGCCTGGTAAATTGCTCCAGGCACAGTCTGTGGAATAAGCCAGTATCTACTGGCTGCAGTGGAGCTCTCCACTCCACTGACACAGAGAGGCTGACTCATTTGGAGCTCACAGGATTATACTTCCACACTCCTCCTCACCCACACAGCGAGCTYCCCCTGGGTAACAGCTGTTCCAGGTCACAAACACACCTCACACTGTCACCCCACGGGCAAGCAGAAGGATGCAGAGCAGCCCGAGGAGGACCTGGCCCTAGACAGCTTCACTAGTAAAAAAGCATCTTCTGCAAGATCTTACCGGCCTGCTGTTGGCTGTGGGTCCCAGGGGCAGCAGCGTGCAGCTCCACCTGCACGCTGTGCACGCAGCGTGCCAGGCACTCTGAAGAGACACTGACTCATTCTGAGACTGACGTTCGGTATGAGCAACACGAGCAAGGAACAGCACAGAGGCTGGCAACACAGCATGCCTGAAGAGGGAACCGAGTCTCATGCAAGCAAAAGACGTGCTGGCTACAAGTCTCCAGGACCCCAATCACCCAGAGCTAGAGAAGGCCAAGTTTTGAAAAAGGCACTTTTTCATCCATGATAAACTGTGCAATTGTGTCTAGCAAAACAGGCAACACAAAGGACTTTGCACTTACAGCTAGAGCTTACCTAGGTAAATCTGGTCCAAGGCAAAAGATAAATGATAACAGCAAGACTGGAAGGTTGTCAGCAGCTACATATTAAACACACAGCAAAAAACATGCCTGGAGATTCAGACCATGATGGTCAGCAAACCCAAGGACACTGCAGAACAGTGCACATCTCAGGGTCTTACGTTCAAGTGCAAAGGTATCTAATTCCTCTTAGAGCACACCAGCCACTAGCAGAACCTGGCAATTCCATTCTCCTCCCTCCTTTTAACAGTAAATCCACACAGCTAGTCCCTCTTCTAAGCAAGTATCTTGTATCTGCTATTACTTCACTARGGAAGCCCAACCCTTCTTTGGAAATAGAGAAGGCCAGACAGAATCCCTTAAAAATTAAAATAAACAAAACAAAACTTAATTATCCTGTTCTGGAAGTCTCCAGTGTCAGCCTTTGCCTGCTTCTCAGAAAGAGACACACCATTTTTTCATTATTTCCAATATAAGTGTTGCCAACAGATACCAGAGCAGCTTTGCAGCTGGGACAGCTTGGAAGAAACCTGTTTTGTAAACAATGGTGTTTTTAATAATCTTCCCTAATTTCATCAGCTTTATGAGCCAAAAGAAATAAAATCAAAACCAGAAAGCAAGGGAGAGAGGAGGAAAGGAAGAGAAAACAACATATGGATGCAAGAGAGGCTGTTCTGTAACAGTTAAAACCCAGCATGGGAGTCAGGACTCCAGTGATCTTCTCACTGTTTTGCACTGCGTGTGTTCTGGGGCACCACAATTTGTTGCCTCGGTTTCCCTGCTGTGAGCAAACACATAGCATATCATGGGGGGCTGCAAGGTTTCTGAAACAGTCTTGCTGCCGCTGGAGTTTCCAGGGGGGAAAAAGTGACCTAGAAGCTTAAAGAAATCACAGGGTTCCACAGGAAATGGCTCCCAGCCCCCTGGATCCATTCAAGGGGACTTCTACTCCCAGGAGTCCAAGTTCATACCAAGGAAAGATCCTGCCGACGCTGTTGGTGGGACAGCCAGTTACCAGGACAAAGTAGCACKGCGGAAGTTGCCATGTCAGTACATGGAAGGAACTGGCTCTCCAAAGGGGCTAACATTCAGCTAGAAGCACTTTGCTGAAGGGATCTGCTGGGATCCTTCAGCCTTCTCGGATGAGGGGAGGAGGCAGCTGCTATGCATAGGTCAGGGCTGGTGCCAGGAGGAAGGCAAAAGGGCTCTGAGCAGCTGGCTCTCTGGTCTAATAAGCAGACTGCTGGACGAAGGAAGAGTCATAGCGCTGAAGCTGCACCCATGTCCGTGCTCTGTAGTTTTAAAGCAGCTCTGAGGGGTCCTAACTGATCTCACACACTAGAAGTTTCACAGGAAACTCTCACGTCAGTGACCACAGCTGTTACAGGGACAACAGCCTGGTCCAGCAGAACTGCAACAGGAGAGTCTCAGCAGYTTAACGACAGCCAGTGTGCGGAGAGCTGAAGACAGTCTGTTTGCACCCTCAAAGCCACCCAGTTACTGCAGCCCAGCTGGCAAGGGGCAGCTTGCCAAGCCACGGTGATTAGTTAGCCTCCCTCCTGCCAGCAGCCCACTCCGGCTCACGCCATCCTCTGGCACTTGCAGCCTGCACCTTTCAAAGAGCAGCGCAGCCAGCAGCTGCAACTGGAACACGTCAGGCCCCAGCAAGCCAGGTTCTTGAGCTCAGCGACCGCCACACAGCCACTCTGCCCCGGGTTAGAGAGTGAACCAAGAAACGTGGGCGCTGGGACGCGCTGGGACTGGAGCAGCTCTGCGAGCCCGCCCGCCCGCCGGAACACCGCTGGCACAAGACCCAGCAGCCAGCGCTAGCAGCAAGCCCCGTTCCACACAAAAGGAGGGAGAAGAGCTGTCTGAAGCTGAAGATTAACAAGAACAATATTGAGTCTGAACATGCGGCGCAATCTAAAGCTGGCTAAAAGTCCCTCTGCGTGACCTAGTTGTCCAGCGACCTAGTTTTCAAACTATGCAATGTAGCAGGACAGAAATAAATGCAATGCATATTGTGCATGGAAACCATTCTTGGCTACAGTGATTTCCCCACACTGCCTGGCCAAGCAGGGAGCTGAAATGGGTATTCGTTGGCATACGAACTAAGCAGAAATCCAATCTTTAATCTGTGCACCAGTGAGAGCTACAAGCTCTCTGCTCAGATATAGGCCCCATCATGATTTACTTGATGAAGAACACCCAATACAACRTATATCTCATAACTCCTCGGAAAGCAAAACACTAGCATTGATGGGTAGCTCTCAGAGCAGTAAGAGTTCTGGTACAATGTCTCCCATAGCTTTTATACCTCAGGTTATGTACCTAACCAGCCATGTGGACAGGAGTTGCATAACTGGACATTATGAAAACTTGAAGGAAGCAAGAAGCAAGCAAGCAAGCTCAATTTCAAGATGTGATTATGAGATACAGGCTCTGAAGGCCAACCACCTCTCCCTACAGCGCTCTCCGTGTGGCACCAGGGTTTCTGGGAGGTCTATCAAGCCTCACAAATCTGGCAGCACTACTCCAAACGACACCACCATTTATAACTGACTCATGTCAGATCTTCTTGGTCCTTCTAATCATTACCTTGACTTTTCTGGTACAGAGTTACACCTAGTGTCCACCCACATTACACACAGCTTGACAGAACAGACCTAATTTCAAACACTAGTGCCAAAAAGGAGCAGAGTCCAGAGTCCATCCAGCAAGGTAACTTGCTGGGCACAGCTGCAGAGAGCCTGCCTTGTGCTTAGCACTACAAGTAAGGTCTGCAGAGGCAACTCAATGATCACAGGACCAAATTCTTGACGTTACTTTGTTTGTTTCTTTGCTTTTTCCAATTTTGTTTGTATTTGGCTTGCCTGCATGTGTGGAATGAGCCTGCATGGCCTGGTGGTTTTCCTCGGAATTTCTGAATACATTTGAGACATTTAAAGGCCACGAGTTGACAAAAAATAAAACACTAGTACAGAAGACAGACCGCTGATCTGCAGGCCAGGACAGTCACTTCACCTTCCCGATTTCAGCTTCTCCATCAAAACTTACTAGTGAAGAACAGYAGATAAAATAAATCAGCTTTGCCTATATGCACGCTGTCGGTCACCACCGACTGCTTGGCATGTGTGCAATTAACTACAGCACTAATGACACCAAGGAGCAGCAGCAGTCCCTCCCTACCAAAAAACATATCAGACACTTAAATAGAGTAAGTTGAAACATGACTCGTTCACTTGCCTCTCCAGCGTTAATACAGAGGGCCTCTAATTGTTATTGCACATACCCAGGAAGCAGACAGCAATTTAAAGTAGTTTACGCTCCATTTGCAGTAAAAAAAACCCAGCAAACTAATCCTTTTGTCTCTAATAGCATCTAGAGACTTACAGAAGAGTTCAGGGAGCATTGGTGTTCTGGCATACAGCAGTGTTTAAGCAGTGCTTCATCAGTAAAGTGACTTATGTACAGCACCTGAATTGGGACCACGGTGGCAAAGGACGATTCTCAGTCACACTCCAGACTCAAAYGGAACAATTACACAAAGGCTCAGGAATTGTGTTTGAATGATTCTCGCTTACTAACCCTTTAAAGGGTTACCACTGTTTGAACACGATTGTTGGGCTAATGTTCTTGTTTTGAAACCACAGTCATATGGGTTAATTTGTTTCTTCTCAAGAACTGTGTTTACTTTAGCAGCAATAAAAACCAATAGATACACAGAATGTTCACTGCAGTTCCTCCCACACCTAAAAAAGCCAGTAATTCCCAGGCCTGAAAATGTTCTTAAGCAGAGGTGTTTCTTCAAAGTGGTTTACTCAGTTAACAAAGACTTCAGAAATGACTGACAGTAACCCACAAAGTTTTAGTATATACTGTTTTGATCCAAAAGGCCACAGGCAAAAYATATAGCAAATAATGACTAATATTTTAATTAAAAGCCAGAAGTATTGACAGTACAAATCTAACAGCTCTTTCCACAAAGTTTTTTTTTTTTACTAGTGTTGATCTTCTGTTTGACAAATGCACATGTCCAAAGAGCAGAACTTTCCATTCAAAAAAACACCCCACACTTGTGAAAGGCTTTTTTMGAAAAAGTGATGCTCCTCCCCCAAAGGGAAAAGGAAGCTTTTGCCTGAATACACATAGGCAAAGAAAAAAAATCAAAAGGAAAGGAGGATTAAACAATCTTTCTTAATTGTATAATAGAAGGAAAACACATTAATCATGAGGTCCTCACCATGTTCAAGATCCCAATCTGGTAGCTGGTAGAAGGGAAAAGGATATGCTGAGGAACTTCTACTTGCTTAATCCGTGCAGAATTGGGCCTAGAAGATTTTTTCATCCAGCAAGACCATTCCTCATTCAGGGAAGTTCTTTGGGATCTCTGCAGTATCGGTCAGACTTCAGAGCGTCTTGGGAACACCTACAGGCCTTGTGCCTCAAAATCCCACAACGTGAAACAACGCTACTGGTACCAAACAAGCAAGACAACCTGCAGACTCTTTCAGCTGGGACCTAACAAACTCACCCCATTTTCAGTACTTTTAATATGTTAAAGACATGTAAGCGAAAGGCTGGAGGCAGAAAGGTTAGCCCTGGAAATAAGCCACCTCAAGAGAAGAAAGCAAAGAAATCCTTAAGAAGTTCCTCAAGGTGGCTGCTGGAAGCAAAACAGCTCTCAGCACACCGCATGCAAGGTACTGAAGCCAAGTTCACACGAGACTGTGCAGGCAATGCCACCCTGGCACCTACAAAAACAAAAGACAACCTAATATGGAGGGGAACGTCCCTGTTTGCAGCTACTGGGGCAAGGCAATTATCTCCTTAGAGTAGGCAAGGCGTATTTGGAAAAGAAACCCAAGCAGCCTAGGTGAGGCTCTGCAGTGCCCTGTCCTTCACATCTACAGCACAGACCGTTCTCCGACACACAGTTGGCCCAGGGAGTCCTTACATAAGGCACAGGATGCAGCGTTTATCCAGCCTATCTCCAGCTCCGCAGCCAGAGAACTGCAACAGCAGCTCTCTTCCAGAGTTGTGGGACTAAAAGCAGCAACATTCACAGACCAGATTAAAATCCTGCTCTCTTCCAAGTATACGGAGCATAAACACATTGGTCAGGTTATGTTAACTGCTCAAATTCTCAGGAAAAGCAAACCTCAGACAAACCCTCCTCCACTCTCAGAAAGGATTTTTTTTTTGTTTGTTTGCACTACGAAAAGCTAGAAAGCTGCTGAAGCGAAGCTGGCACTTAAGGCAAGAGTATTTTCAAATGCACACATCTCTCCCAAGGAGGCTTTGGTTTCTCCCACACGCTGCATCCCTCTGCTAGATCCTGCTTTGTCTCACACTGAATCCTCTGCAACGCAAAGTCCGCAAACATGCGAGAACAGCAGGTTTCTGCCGATCCCCTCACTCTCCTTCAGTACAGCAGCTAAAATAGAACCCCAGAGCTCTCTGATCTAACAAAGGTAAAATAAAGCAGAGAAGACAAGAACAAGCCTCTCTGGCGCTACAGGCAACACAAGTTCTCAAGCTTGCTCCTAACCAAAATCTAGGCTTAGGCTATCCTTACCTTCAGCCTTCAAAGAACATGATGCAGTGCTAAGGTCTTACCAACCCAGGAGGTCTTTTCACGTCCTACAGCTCTATAAAATGCATAATCAAGAATCAAAGCCTGTGCTTCGCAACCGAAACAGGCTCAGAGAACACAGTTTGTTGCTGCAGGTTGCTAAGCCATGGAAACAACTTCTAAAAAATCACACATTGTTTCAGAAACATCAGGGACCTGCTTTTTATTAAGACTTTCTGACAGAGTGGCCTGACCTTGAGCTGTTGAGGTTCCCACCCAATTCCTGTCACTTCCCTTCTGTACTTTTTCCCAAATCAAGCCCATTAAAAGCTCTGGAATTCAATCTACAGCACTGTGGATGGGCTCTACAGCCTCAAATAGAGCTGCCAAAGAGGCAGAAAGAATATGCAGAAACCCACACAGATAAGTAACGACAYAGAAAACAGAACGTTCAAACTTCAGCAGGATTTTTGTGGCAAATCTCCACAACAGTTGGGATATTTTCCTCCAAAAACATCCCTTTGATCAACTGAAGTGGAGATGCACTGATTCAGAGATGTTCACCCATGCTTCCTCTCCTGCCCATCAGTGGGCACTCACCTGTTTTCTTCATTTTCAGACAGACAACGTAACCCTCAGTTGCAGTGTCAGGGTAAGAACCTGCGTATKACCTCCACCCACATAGCACATAAGTGATGTAACTAAACATCAGCAAGAATGTGAGATATGTTCAATCTTAGTATCACAAACAAACATTTTCTCTCCAACCTTAAAAGTCTTAGATTTGTAAGTCTCAGATTTAAGGGAAATGTAAAAGACTCAGGCAGAAGCATGAATTTCTGTTTTTGTCCTTTTCACAAGCTTAGAATATTTTTCCCTCTTGCAAGAGTTCTGCATTTCTATAGTGCAAAGACTCTATTTTGTCTGAGCTCTATCTGCAGTAACAGCTTTTAGCTACTAGGAATCCAGGTAGGAACTAAACTAGATTTTGTGACTTGGGGTATAAACTCTCGTTAAATATGCTTGAGCCACCAGCTCCCCTGACAACAGCCTGCTTTCCCTAGTTGTCAGTGTGCTGTGTGAGACACATTGCACAAACCCCAAAGAGATCACTGAGGAATGTGGCATGGCATGCTGCTGCAGCCCACAGCATGTCTACAGGCAGAAACAGTGAGACTAGAGGAAGAAGTTAACACTACGAGATCCCAGGGGCAGGAATCTGGCCCCTGTGTACTTTTGAAGGCCCTGAACATTCCTCATCCATATGGCAGCAGTGCCAAGAGGCTCTGAGCAGGACTGGGCTCTCATGCACCTGCCATGCTATGCACCCACAAGAAGTGGCTTATTTTAAGAGCATTCATAGCTACAGATAAGGTAGAGGAGAACATTAGTGTCTGCAAGATGGACTTCCTTTCCTTAGATAAGCAGGACAGACCACTTGATAACAGGTGGGGCTGTGCTGGAATTACACAGCACAGCATAGCCTTACCCATCCCTCACAGCACAGCATAGTCTTACCCATTCCTGATATAGCTTTTATTTTCTGGTCTGTTTCTTACGATGTCAAAACAGCCCAAGCAAAACAGAAAACCTAAAGCAGAAGTTAAACGAGTTTAATGATTTTTTCCCCAGAAATGGCAGACAAAACATAGCCAGCAAGACATCTGTATACAAATACTCAGTTACAAAAAACATCCTGCATTGCCACTACATGAGACCAGTAGTTTGCCTCCTTCAAATCCTAACTGCTTGACATCTTGTCACAAGGAAAACCTCACTAGACAGCTAGTTTAAACAGGCGCTCGATGTGCTGCTGCGATACCCAGCATCAGAAAGCCAAAACTGTCAGGGAAAAGGATCCCCCCACCCAACCCAAACCACTGCCTTCATTGGTAACACCCACACGGATGAAGGCAAGTCTTAGCTCTTTACAAAGAAGACAAAAATTCCCAGGAACACAGAGCAGAACATGGACCTCAGAGAGAAAAATCCAGCAGTGGGGCCTAGACACTTCAGCAGAATTTTCAAGCTTCTGTTCAGATACATCTTCAACTAACCAACACTGCCACTGTACTGAGCAAATCTAGATCAGCTGCCATATGGAAAACCAAAGAGCTTTTTTCCTTCAGTTGAAAGCATATGGATGCAAGGGATCTCTTTATTCTGGTGAATAATCCATCCTTAAAACAGAACAGCAAGGATCCTATTCACTAAGAAGTGTTTCCTGTTTTCTGCTGTGAGGAAGCCCACACAAGCTGTGAAGCTCTAGAAGTTGGCCAGTCACCAAGCTGACTGATCAGTGAGAAAACACACATGCAGAGATCGCTCAGCAGCTCAGCTTACAGCTCACTTTTACCTTTCGCTCTTTTTGAAGTTTGCTCTGTATTGCCTCCAGCTGTCTCTGCAATCTTTTGGGATGTCTTTCCAAAATTCCAGATTCACTAGAAGGTTTTATTAACAAAGCATTGTCCCTGCAAGTTACAGGGAATCTAGCTCTTTTGAGAGTGCTCTTGAAATGCCAGTGCCTGTCTCATTCTAGAGCACCAAATAAAACAGATATAGAAATCAGGCAGGAGCAGTTTTTAAGCCAGTTTGGCAGGGCTGTTTTAGACTATTTATGCACCGAAATTTAACGAGGATTCTGCTATTTCCCTGCAGGCATTAATTTACAAGAAAGGTTCTTTAACAGCTTTAGAGCAAGAACTGTATCATTCACTGTGAACCTGCACAGACTACAGAATAGCAGTCTGCRATCTCTAAACAGTGATCTAAGTACGTTTACTGAGGGAGAAATCAAGCAGCTAGAAGCTGTGACAGCAGCCACATGTGCTGCACTGTCAACTGCACTGCTCCAGGGAACAGAGGGACTCCTTGTAGGCACAGGGAGACTCTTGATAGAAGATCAGGGTTTGCATGCAGAGGTAAAGGGGTCTTTCTTATCAACGTATTTTCAAATAAATACGTCCTAAAACCATCCACGGTAGCCCTTTGAAAGCCCTGTATAGAAAGAAATGCCCCATTAAACTGCTGATATGATTCTAACCATTTGCATGTCTGAAGTACCACATGTGTAGAAAGAAGACTTAAACTCATCACCTGTTCACAGATGCAAAAAAAGTTTGAAAAGTACTTGATTTACCTTCTGTGGCAGAATTCTTCCCTAAGTAGCAAAGAGATGGGGCTGGATTTGGTTTACTCTTTTCAGGGAGTTGCTCCCAGTGGCCCATCTTTCCCTTTCCTCCTTTTACAGTCTAAAATGTCATTCTTCACTGGCCAAGAGCCGCTGCTACAGAAGAATCATGAGGTCAGACAGGATAGATCTAGTCATAGGAAAAAAAATAAAAAAGAGCATGGTAAAAACCAACATGGGAAGCTGTGCCCTGCCCTTCACTCACCCTCTAAAAACCCAGATGAAAATGTCTTTCTTTTTTCACAAAAGAAACCCAGACCTTCAGCCAGACACAAGAGACTTCCCCTCCATCAGGAAACCTGCATTTCCTGAAGAGCCTTCACAACATGCCTAAGTTGAATAACCTGTGCAAAAACAATCAAGTACCTGCAACCTGAGCCAGATAAGTCTCATGTTCCTCTTGGGAACAAGGATCTGAACACAGGAAAATCACCATATCTGAGACCATTCCTTACCTTGTCTTCCAAGTATCTAAAAAAATTACTCTATTTTAAAAAGAAGGAAAAAAAAAGGTAACTAAAGAGCCCCTAGTCAAGTTTTGAGAACCCTTGCTCACTTCAGCATTCCTGACCAGCCGAATACCAACCAGCCTGCTGATCCAACATCAATCGCCTCCCTGTGGCACTTTGCTTTGGAAATTCCAGCCCTCAGCCAAAACTCTGTTTGCTTTAAATCCCCCATTCGTTTCCCCGACAGAAGTTTTCAGCAAGATTGCTGCACTGCAAGAATGCACCATTTGCAGGAAAAGAAATATTTGCCCAGTAGGTAAAGTCTCAGCTTTTAAAGTTATGCAATCTCGCTAAAAATAGTTTCCCCAAATGCCACCTTAATACCTCCTGACACAAATCCAAGTTTTTTTTTTTTTCCTCTCCAACTCCTATGCTCACTCTAGTGTTAYAAAAATTGACAGCAAGAAAATCTAGATCTGAAATACTGTTTTCGTTTTATGTGCTGTTCTAGGCAACAAGGATAAAAATATAGCTCAGCAACACCACTGGACATTATTACAGCACCAAAGCAGGTACAATAACACGTAGTCCTTGGAAGCCACTACAAACAACATTTTACTGTTAGAACAAAAAAACTAATCTGATTGCATTGTGCTGAGTTTTCTCATTAACACAGGTTTTATATTTAACACTACAAAACATATTAAAGAAAGGCTAGGGACCTTCCTATAAGACAGGATACCTGTCAAACTTAGGTGCCTAAAGTTGTAAAGAGTAACACCTGCTCTTTTTCCAGAGACTTGCGAGACACCTCACAGAGCTGCACGCCATTCAGTACAGCCTGCATTATAAAACCTTGTCGTGAACTAAAGCCTTATTTCATTAAATTACTGACTTCCCTTTACTTCCTATCCTTCCTCAAATGCCTCAAACACACACAAAAGGCTTGTGATGTGCTCTGAAGGTCAGTCAAAGGACTTCAAGAGCTTGAACGCAGTAAGTGTTCTCACATTCTTTTGTTATAATTATACACGCTTTAATTTTTTACAGCTAACCTACACATGAGAGTCCCTATTTCTCCACTCCTCATCCAAGAGCACCCCAGAGCCCTGAGCTTCTTGTGCATGAGGACCAGAACGGCCTTAATCCTCACTGTACTACAGTAGCACCCAGAGGCTGCAAATAATTTGTCATCAGAGAAACTTTCAGCCCAATTAAAAGCTTCCCTCTAAAAGCTACTAGAAGAACAATTGTCAGGGAAGTCACRGAGTATTTATGACGCTGTATAATCAGACGGAACTACCATCTTCTCAAGCCACAGTACTTATTCTTTTGCTCCACCTTCTCAGCACCCATTTAGCAATGCACTAGCCAACCCCGTGAGCAGGTCTGATGTTACTCAGGCTCCAGCAGCCTGGAACAAACATGTACAGGGAGGGTTAGAAACGTTATCAGAGATCAAAGCCAAGAGATACTCCTCAAAATGACTTGGAGCTCAATTCGCAGTCAAGCTGTCAGAAACAGGTTTAAACTGCGCTCATCCCCTCAACTCCTAAATTTGCAAAACACAGCCCCAGCAGCAAGGACGGCAGCCACCGCTGTGCGTGTGCAGGCAGGCACAAAGACCCTTGCAGCACTCCAGGCGACRCATCCCCCTTTCCTCAGCACCTCTTTCTGTCCCCATCGCTTACCCCCACGGCTGCAGAAGGGTTTTAAACCCTTTCCCAAATCAACATCTGTTCTCAGCAATACCCCCCTCCACCTCCAGGGTCTCTGGCCCTTCGGTGGGTCCTTTCCCACCCAGGCCAGCCCCCCCCCCCATGCAAAAGCCAGGCTCCTGGCAATCCTGCCCACGCTCTGCCAGCCCCTGCATCACAGCAAGCCCAAGGGCCTCGGCACCACCTGGCCCCACTCCGGGCCCTCGCACCCGCCGCTGACCCCCGCTCCCACGCAGCTGAGGACTCATCCCCCCACACGAGACACCCGCTGAGGGGCCCTAAAGCCTCTCGCTGCAGCTTGCCCACCCCAAAACGTCTCCCAACCGCTCACCACCACCCCCGTTTTACTTCCAGCCCCACAAGGCCCCCAACCCCTTTCCCTCCCCAACA
>NW_028186833.1:0-3201 GCF_003343005.1 Rhea americana | reverse complement strand
GACATCAAGCCGGGGCTGAAGAACCTCAACCTCATCTTCATCGTGCTGGAGACAGGTGGGTGCGGCCGCCGGGGCCCGCGCCGCCCGCGCCGCCCGCACGGCCCGGCTCCCGCGCCTCTCCCGCTCCGCAGGCCGCGTGACGAAGACGAAGGACGGGCACGAGGTGAGGACGTGTAAAGTGGCCGACAAGACGGGCAGCATCAACATCTCSGTGTGGGACGACGTGGGCAACCTCATCCAGCCCGGGGACATCATCCGCCTCACCAAGGGGTAGGCAGGGGGGCGCGCGGCCCGGGCGGCCCCCGCCGCGCCCCCCGGCCGCCCCTCACCTCSCGGCCTGCCTCCCCTTCCAGCTACGCCTCCGTCTTCAAGGGCTGCCTGACGCTCTACACGGGGCGCGGAGGCGACCTGCAGAAGATCGGCGAGTAAGGAGCGGCGGGACGCCCGAGCGGGGAGCGGGCAGGCGGGCAGCCCCGGCGGGGAGCGGGACGCCGCGGCGGGGAGCGGGCAGGCGGCAGCCCCGGCGGGGAGCGGGACGCCGCGGCGGGGAGCGGGCAGACGGCAGCCCCGGCGGGGAGTGGGACGCCGCGGCGGGGAGTGGGCAGGCGGCAGCCCCGGCGGGCCGGCTCCTCCCCGCCCCGCTCTCCCCGCCGGCGAGCGCCAGCGCGCCTCTCTCCCCTCCCAGGTTCTGCATGGTTTACTCCGAGGTGCCCAACTTCAGCGAACCCAACCCCGAGTACGTGGCGCAGCAGTCGCAGAGCAAAGGCGTGAGTCTGATGGAGCCGGCGCCGCGGGGCGGCCCCGCGGCGGGCCCGGCCCCGCTGTGCTGGGCCCTGGGGCGGGGAGGGCTCCCCCCGGCCCCTGGCGCACCGCCGGCCCCTGGGTCCCTGGCACACGGGGCGTCTCCRTCTCCTCTGCAGGCCCAGAACGAGAACGCGAGCCCAGCTGCGTCGCAGACCAGCCAGGGCCCCTCCACAGCGTCCCCAGGTAGGGAGGAGGACGCCAGACCCCGGGGGTGCCGGCCTCCCCTGGCCCGCTGTGCCAGCACCTTCACCTCTCTGCTCGCCTTCTGCTCTGCTTTCAGCCCCCGACAGCCAGAACGGGAACGGGCTGAGCACGGGGGGCCCCGCGCACCCCCCCAGCGCCCCCGCGCACCCCCCCAGCGGCCGCATCACCCGCAGCCAGCCCAGCCACCCGGGCCCCGGCGCCGGCTCCGCCGCCGGCCCCGTCAGCAACGGAAAAGAGACGCGGCGGAGCAGCAAGAGATAACGGGCCGGACCCCCGCCGCCCCGCTCCCGCCAGGCGCTCGGCCCCTGGCCTGCGACGGGGGCGCCCGGCCGCCCGGCCCCTGCCCCCGCAGGGTCCGCTCTCGGCCCTGAGCCGTGGGGTCGCGGCGCTGGCTGGGCCCCAGTACGGCTCTGTGGGGTGATGGGACGGCCGTCTCGCCCTGGCTCCCCGGCCGGCTGGGCGCGGGGTCCCCGCGCAGCACGGGGCTGAGCCGCGCGGCCGCTGCCGCAGCCCCTGGGCCCCTCGGTGGTGTCGGGGGCTCGCGGCCCCCTGCCACCTCCCCTCCTGCGCCCGGCCACGGCCCGCCGGCATCCGCCCCGGGGCGGGCAGTGAGGACCTGTCCAGGAGTCGGTAATAAAGGTTTTGCCTGCTGCCTGCGGCTCGGCTGGTTGCTCCGTGCGCGGCGCCGGCCCTGTGGCGGGGCTCCCGGGCCCCCCTCGCCCTTTAAGGCCCTCCCCGCGCGGCCCCTCCCGGGGCCGGGGTTGAGCAACGCCTGGGTGACCCTTGGCCCCCCCGGTTCGGGCGTAGCAGACGGTGCAGCCGCGGCGCGGGAACGGGGGGCCGGTCCCCAGCGTGTCCCCCGGCCCCCTCCTGCTTCGGCAGCGCCAGGTGAGCCGCGGGCGCCCCGGGATGGGGGGTGACGCTGGGGGGGGGGCCGTGGGCATCTCAGCACCAGCCAGCTGCGGTGACAAGCTGGCGTGGGGATGGTGTCAGCCCCACACGGCTGGCTGGGAGCTGGAGAATGGGCCCAGCTGGCCAAACTGGGCCCCACTGGGCTGCAGGCGGGTGTGTTTGTGGGTGCGCCGCTCCGGGGGTTGGGGTGCGCGCGCGGGGGCACCCGGCCTGCCTTGGCCGTTATCTCCCCGCCCAGTGAAACATTAACTCCCCACACAAAAGTTGGCCCCGTTGCAAAATCTCCCGTCAAGGACAAGTGTCACCGTGTCGTGTCCCGTTCCCCCCCCCGGCACCCTGCACCCTGCCTGGTCCCACGGCGCCGCCCGCCCATGGGGCCGGACCCCGGCGCGCCACCCCAGCGGGGACACATGTCCCCGGCCGGGACCCTGAGTCGCTGCCGGTTGCTTCCCAGCCCTCCCGCGGACGGACGGACGGACGGTGGGTGTGCGCCGCGGCCTCCGAGGGGGCTGCGCCATGCTCTGGGGCCGCTCGGAGGGGAAACTGAGGCACGGGGCCTGCTGCGCGGGGACGCCGCGGGGACGCAGCCTTGCCTCGGCGCTGGTGGGGTTTGGGGCAGCGCGTTTGGACCCCGGTTTGGGGCGTCTTGGGTTCCCAGGCTGGGGGTGCAGGGTGTCCCCGGGGGGGGGGCACATCCGGCCTCAGCGGCGCCGTGCTGACCCCGGCGCCCCCCTTTCCCTCCCCAGGCTCCTCGGGGGACCCCCCCGCCGCCTCCGGCACCCTGCCTGCCCCGGGGCCGCGGGACGCAGGCGCCCGGGGTGGCTCGGAGCCCGGCGTCCCCATGGGCCCCCGCGGGCGCCTCCTGGCCTGCCTCTGGCTGCTGGCGCTGCCGGGGGCGCGGGGGGCGCCGGGGGGGCTGCTGGCGCTGCCCGAGGACGCGGCGCAGGAGCACGGCTACTACCTGCGGCAGCTCTTCGGGCAGTACGGGGCCAACGGGACGCTGCCCTTCGAGGGGCTGGCGCGGCTGCTGCTGAGCCTGGGGCTGGGCCGGGTGCAGGTGGTGCAGATCCAGCACGAGGAGCTCGGCCACGGCCACGTCAGCCACCTCGACCTCCTCGAGGTGCAGGAGGACAAGCACCGCCACCGCCACCCGGCCTGGGAGCACGGCGGGGCCGAGGCCAGCGCCCCGCCGCCCACCGCGGCCCCCGCGGCCTGGGGGCGCCCCCCCAGGTACCCCGGACCCGGGGCGCCCCCCAGCTTCCCAGGTCACCGCCCTGCCCC
>NW_028186832.1:46583-48735 GCF_003343005.1 Rhea americana | reverse complement strand
ATTGGAGGCCCGCTCCCTGCTAATCCGTGCAAACACGGCGCCGGCGAAACGGGGCCTGTGCAAACAGGGGCGGCGGAGAGAGCCCTGCCGGGGGGGGTGCTGCAGCCCGGGGGGGCCGCCCGCGCCGCGCCGTGCCAGCATGGCCCCAGGAACGGGCACCGGCGCTTGCCAGGGTGCCGGCGATGCCGCCGGCTTCCCYGTTGGGAAGTGTGGGGCCGGGGGTGCCCCTACCCTGGGGTGGCCCCGTGCTTTGCTGGGTGTTGTGAGTCCGGCCCGGGGCAAAGTCTAGTTTGGGGAGGGAGCGACGTCGCGGCCGGGCTCTGCTCTGTGGGTCCCGGGAAGGTAGGACATGGGGGGGGGGAGACCTGCCAGCCCCGTGGTCTGGGGAGGGCTGCGGGCATCCCTCGGGCATGGGGGTCCGGGTGGGCATGCACTGGCCCCAGGTGGGTACGTGGGGCCCTAAGTGGGCACATGGGGGTCTGAATGGGCATGCACCAGCTGTGGGTGGGCACGGGGGGTCTGAGTGGGCATGCACCAGCTGTGGGTGCGCACGGGGGGGTCTGGGTGGGCGTGTGGGATCCCAGCTGGGCAGGCACTGGTCCCGAGTTGGGCACATAGGGTCCCAGGGTGGGCACTCTGGGCTACGGTTGGGCATGTGGGGCCCCGGGTTAGTGTGCTGGGCTGTGGGGTGGGCAGTTGTGGGTCCTGAATGGGCATGCCRGGCCCTAGGTGGGCATGCACCGGCCCTGGGTGGGCACGTGGGGCCCTGGGTGGGCACGTACGAGCCCTGGGTGGGCATGCACAAGCCCCAGGTGGGCACACTGGAGCACTCKATGTCTTTGTGCCCAGCACCCCGCAGCAGCAGGCAAACCGAGGTGGGGGAGGCCAGGATGCCTGGGCCCTCTGGGGGGAGGGGAGTAGAGGGGTTCAGCTCCACCTCTCTGCCTGGGGGGGGCAGCACGGGGTGCAAAGTGGTGCCCCCAGCCCGTTTTGGGGTCCCACGCCTGGGGTGGAYGCGCGGCCCCGTGCACCACCCCCGTGCCCGTCTGCGTGCCAGGAGCTGGAGCGTGCAAACTGGAGGGGAGCAAACAGGGGACTGCAAGCGGGGGCTTCTCCGGGGGGCTGGTCCACCCCCGCAGCAGTCTCCAGCCCGACGCCACGGCTGCTCCGCGCGTCCCTCCGGCCCCCTGCGCGGGTGCTGGGCCTCATCGCCGGCTCCTTCACCAGGCCCAGGAGTGACTGCGAACTGGTGAAGGTTTGGCACCCGCACCACAACCGGCGCTGGCCGAGAGGCGCTTCATCCAGCTGCAGGAGGCCTGCGAGGTGCGCGGGGGCCCCAGGAAGGCCCCGGCGGCGGCGTGAGGCTCCTGGGGGCAGCGAAGGCCGTGCGGAGGTTTCCCCCTCATTGCTGCTTAGTGTCTCATGCTCAGCGCGACGCGTTTCTGCGGCTGCACAGGCCAGGCAGGGAACATGCACCCGAGCGAAGCGTGCACACCGTGCCCTGCGAGCCCACCCACCGGGCCTTCTGCAAACCATTGCCTTAGAGTCTGTGCAAACCTATGGATGGGGGCTCGTGCAAGCATCGCACAAAGTTTTGTGCAAACCATTGCATGGGTTGCTCTGCAAAGCGTGCCATAGGAGCTYGTGAAAAACTTCGCACGTGAATATATGCAAACCACTGTGTCAGGCACCTGCAAACCACTGCACGGGGATGTCTGCAAACCATTGCACTGGGGCAACCGCTGGCCATTGCGCAGCCTGGCCAGCAGTGCTGTCGTCCATTGCCAAGACACCTGGGTCCCCCGTCAGCGAGGGCCCTGCTGCCGAGCCCGACTCGCCGTGCCGGTGCCAGCTGTCGAGGAGACGCGAGTCCCGGACAAGACCGCGGCGAGAGGCGTTTCAGGCGGAGCGGGGCCGTGAACCCGCGACCTTCCGAGCTCCTCCTTTCCCCGCGCCCCTCTTCGGCTCTTTTCGGGAGCGCTCGGCAGTTTCCGGCGCGGGGCGGTGGCTCTCGGCAGTTTCCGTCCACGTTCGGCTCCCGCTGCCCGGCCCCGCCCCTCGAGAGCGCAGGGAGGCGGGGCCTCGGCATGTCTGAATCTGATTGGCCCGAGGCCGTGTTTGGCCGCGCCCCCTCGCGCGCGCAGGAGGAAGG
>NW_028186832.1:38851-45515 GCF_003343005.1 Rhea americana | reverse complement strand
GTGGGGCAGCCAGGGGTATGGGCTGTGTGGGAGGCGGACAATTAGGGGGTGGTGTATGGGGCAGGGTGTGCCCTACAGGACTAGAAGTGGCTGGCGGGGGGCTCTGTGGTGAGAAAAAAGTGGTCTCTGAGGGTGGTGGTAGCCAGGGGGTGGTCTGGGGTGGGAGGATGGTTGCAGGGAAAGGGTGTCAGCGATTGAGGGGCTGGGGGGGGGGCCTGGGGAGCAGTAGTGGCCCCCCACCACACCTCGGGGGCTGGGGGCAATGCAGGCCCTCTGGGGAGAGGACCCAAGCTTGGTGGGCTTGGGGGGAGGGAGGCACAGCAGTGGGGCTCTGGGGAGGCTGCAGAAGGGGTCTGTGGGGGAGCAGTGGGGTTTGATGGGGTGGTGGGTGTGGTGGAGGCTGGAGGCGCAGGAGCTGTGGGGCTGGGGTGATGGCTGGCTGTGGGGCAGGGGGTGCYTCCCGGGCAGTGGGGAAGCAGCCAGCGATGAATCCAAGCCATGGAAGTGAGCAGCAAGAGGCAGGGAACGGCCACTGGCATAACTGAAGGGGAGCGAACACTCAGGATCATTAATACATTATTTATACCGCAGATTTGTGCACGGCAAAGCATGCCTATTGCTTCCGCCCAGCTTTACCTCATCTCTGCCTGTGCGTTACCTCGCCTTTTCTCCTCTACTCACCCAGCTTGTAAATCCCAAGGGCAGGAGTAATCTGATGTGTTTGGTTGTGCTGGGGCCTTTGGGTGTTAATGTAACACAAGTAACAAGCTAATGAGAATGAGGCAGCGGGAGTATGAGGATGGTGAAAGGGAAGCCGAGCTGCACAGGAGCAAATGGTTTGTTCCAATACCTCCATAGTGATGTGGTGTTAAACTTTAGCACACCTAAAAGCATGGCTTTTGTTTTCCTTATTCTCTCAGGGCTTTTTTTCCCCCGAGAAAGCAACTGAGCAGTAAGTTAGAAAGTGAATTCCAGTATCTGGTTCCCATTCTTTTCCCTTGTGAGTGCTCATCGGTGATGCTTTTCTTTTGTGTTTGATTATCTGCTTTCTGAGTGAACTTAAAGAGGCAATGATGTATTCACAGAGGGAGCTGTTGCAGAGAAGTTGTAAGTCTCCTTCACCATATAGGCAAGCCCTAAAAYTGTGGTTCCATAGGGAGAAAGGGGAAGAATAAGAATAGGATTTTGTGTTTGGTTTGGAGAGGGATGAAAATTCTGTGAAGGATGTAAGGTGGGTTGGTTTGTTTGTTTGAGGATGCTTCCTGCCAGGTTCCCAAGTGTAATGYTCCTTCATGTGTATGTATAGTGATCCTATAGTCCCCAAGGAATGAGTGCCTGCTGGCATACCACCTTCTAGAGCTCTCAATTCAGATCGATTCTCTTGCAAAGCAGCTTGCCATCATTGGGCCATTAGAGAAGTTTGTTGCACTGAAACTGTAACAAAAGCTTGCACTGCTTCTTTTGGGAGCTATTGTTAATTGATGGGGTGGTAAACTTGGAACAATGGATAGAAATGTCTACGCTGACTACCTGTGGGGTCCGCTTCACTGACTTTCCAAAGAGTAGTAGTTAGTTTTCTTGATTTTGAGCTTTTTATAATGACCATTTTCATTAGCTTTGCACTGCATTTCCTGCTACAGGCCATACATTGAAACGATATGACAGCTGCAACATCTTTCCTTTGAGAAGAGTCCTATGATATTACAGATCTTGCGACATTTTGCTTCAGTCTTTGCTTAGAAAGTTAAAGGCATATGATGTTGAATATTTTGTCATAATGTTTGGCTCTGGATCTTAATATTTTCCAAGAAGAATTTGCTTACACGAGCGGGGGCATCCCAGTATGCAGTCTGGCTGAAATAGAGGCCTGTATTCATGAAATTTTGGGCTAACTATTTAGTCTGGATGAGGTCTAGTACAGCAGAAAGGGAAGCAGATACCTGTATTTCACATGAGGGTTCTTAAACTCTTGTGACTGTAGTAAGCACTGAACTTCTTAATAACCTGCCTTAGGAAGACAGAGAATAGGAAAGCATGTCACTGTCTGTATGTAGATTCAGGCATGACTGAGTAAAAGCAGCATCTCTCCAGAAATGCATGCTTTCAATATTGATGCTGCTTTCTAAAATCATTTGAAAGGTGGAGGGGAAGATACCTGTTTTGACAACACGACAGCTTCACCCTCCCTTTTTATTTATTTTTTAAGTAGTCTTTGAGCCATGAGTAAGTGAAAACCCTTCCTCTCTTCTGCTAAGATGTTAGAATGTTTGCTTAGAGCATCCTGGTTATTTTTGCTGTAGTCCCTTTTCACAGAAACTGCCAGCATACTAAACCTTGTGATGGTTCAGGAGTGCAGGCCATCTTCAGTAGGGTCTTGCCTGAAGACACTGAAAATGCAGTTTTGATCCATATCACTCATTCTTCCTCATGACTTTTCAGCTCAGCTTTTCCAYGGTTCGACTGTGTTACTCTATGGACTAATATGCAGTACATGAGATTTAAGTATTTATGTTAATAAATGATGTAGCTTGTTTGTGTGTTAAGTGCCTGCAAAAGCATATGCAGCTAGTCTTAACTTTCAGGCGCAAGCTGCATAAAAGTTGCATATAACTCTAGCAGCTGTTCTGCTATATATCACAGATTTATGACCACAGCAAAATCTGCTGAAGTTACTGTAGTTAATAGTTGGCCAGGCTAAGCTCCTTTTTAAGGAGCATTGTCTAAAGCGTAAGTATTTTTGTTTGTTTTTTTTAATTGCAGTTTATTTTTTGAGGGACATGTAAATATTTTATGATTTTGCTGAGCTATTGTGCTGCAGTCCCTAAGCAGAAGATTCTTGTTGGACCCAGGACAAAGGAGCTTTAAAGGTGACTTGCAGTATGAAGAGGCTATATAGATACTTCTTTTATTTTTGTTTTTAATAACAGAAAACCTGAGACTTAAATGTAATTGAGAACAAGTTTTATATGTTTTCTCAAGCCTTGTTTTGGTATATCAGACTTGGAGGTTAGCTACAGTCAAAGAAAAAGCTGAGGGAGGGGGAAAAGGTTTCAGTAGGACTACAGTAAAGCTGTCCTTCTTCCCCTCTTTAATTAAAGTTGGGGGAGATGAAGATGAGGCACTGAAAGGTAGCATCCTCTGATGTATTTGTCATTATTTCTTCTCTCTTCTTTTCAGAAGTTCATGATTTTTAGATACTTTAGAATTTACCCAAAATGATATGCCTTTGTCCTCTTAAATATAAAACAATTCATCACAAGTCACTGGGACTGTCTTTCAGATCAGAAAGGAAGCACATACGATCTGAAAGTAGTAGTAATGCATGCAAACCTACACAGAACAAACCTACACTGACATCAAYGTTTTTGTTTTCTCATGGTAGGGCTTGTTAGGAAGGATAACTAAGGCTTTCAGAAAGCTTTGAGACCTTTGAATGCATGGGCAATGACTAGAAGACAAAGTGAGATCTTTGCATCAGGATTTCAGATTGCATTGATATGTGGAAAGCTCTATAAATGTTTTATCAGAAATTCCCAGGACCTGTTTGTTTTGAAATWGAGTATAGAAAACAGTGTGATCAGGAAGCTGTAGCCCCCTTGTGAAGAAAACAAAAAATGGTGGTCTGTTGTTTTATACCATGTAAGTACATGTAAACACACTGTGTGGGGTTTTGTAACATCCTCACAATAGATACAGGAATGTTTTGTCATGTGAAATACTTAGTTTTACTTCTTTGTGCTGCAAAATGATACACAATTAGCTGGTAAGAGGTACATGTCTGAGACTAGCTAATGCTCAGTCATGCTCTGCATAATGCATTTGGTGAAGGAACAATAAATGTGTGGATTTAAACAGAATATAGACAGCTAATTATCTCTGAAGTTAAATGCTCAGTTCATTTTTGCTCAAAATAACTAAACTTGAGGAAATACTGGGGGGGGAAGAGTGCTCCTAAGAAGCTATTGGTCTTTCAACCCTAAAATGGTTCTTTTGTATTGTACAGTTTTACGATCTTTTATCCAGTAACATGAAAGGAGTAGTGCAGGGCAGAAAAGGAAGCTGTTTTATGTAAACAGGGATTTCAGGGCAGGCACTGATACYAGACTTTTTCAGACCTGTGTTAGGAAGACCCAGAAGGCTGCTCTCTCTGCTCTCCCTTCCCTGCACGCGTACGATCTGTAGCCCTGTGTATTAACTGTTCCATTGTTTGGTGGAAGGAGCTTCTGAAAACCGATTGTGTCAATTTAAGCCAAAAAAAAAAAAAATCAGTTACAGTCAGGCTTTTTGTGCTGCGCTTACTGTTGTACGGTGTGTTCTGTTCCTTTCTGACACAAGGTAATAAAGCTAACTGACTTACATCAAGTATTTGGCCTGCTGTGTTTTGTGTGGGACAGGAATCATTTGGGCTTACTAGTCCGTCAGCCAATTTCTGATCTATTTCAGGTCAAAAAAGTTAGTTCTTCAAACACAAATGATTGAGGCCTGTATTGAGCTCAAGAGATATTGACAGTCTTACTTTGGTCTGCTATAACTTAACAGGTATTTGGTTAAAAAGCAAGTATTAAGGTGTTGGCACTGCATAACCCTCCTGTCCTTCCCCCTGGGATCCAGTGGAGTTCGGCGAGAAATCTGGCTGCACTCGCGCTGAGGGGAAGCGTTGCAAGTACATGTGCAAACCCGACAAGCTTTTGGGTGTTAGCATGTTCCTATACATAGTGGACATCTGAAACTGTGACTTCTCTAAATGGGGCTTGAGGGAAGATAAGATACTTTATTGAATTTCTGGTGTAATTGCCACTTTATTTTTTCTTGGGCGTTGTATAAAACTGAGGTGAATTATTGCATGAGTGCATTACAAAGAGAAAGGATCCCAATGTTGTAGGTAAACACCGCTGTCCTCTGAGCCCTAGGGTCTCGGAAGCTGGATTTCTGTTTGAGAATGATTATAAATTACAAATAGAGTGATTTACTCCAATGAAAGGCTATTGTGTGTACTCAGAGAGACTCATCTTACGTGCTTGATCAACAAGATTAAAATAGCTTGGTAAGGGACTGCTTAACTCAAAAGCCAATTAGCCAGATGCTACTGTACAGCGTGAATTACGCTTAAGCTGGAGATAAGGTGGAGACCAGGAACTACCTTCTATGCTACTTGCTTGAAATCCCAAAGCGACAATGGTAAAAATTGTAAAAAGCAGATGTGTTCTTTGGAACTTGAGATTTCACAGCAAAAGCATCTTCTGTGGACTAATAGAAAATCTGAACAAAATCCTCACTGTTTGTCTTGCTTTCCTTCAAAGAGGGAGCTATCAAGTTCTCAAAGTTTACTGAAATACCAGTGTAGGCTGTTGTCTGGGCTATTCTTTGTGGGTCGGTGATGTTAAAGCCACTTCTTTTTTTGACTTGGTGTCTGTAGAATTTTGGATATACTTTCCTCCTTTCTTAGGTAAAATATGCTGATATTTGTGCATTTAACAGAAGTATACGTTTCCAATGTAACTTGAAAAATTTTGCCGTCAGCTAAACAACGGCAGCTCCAGGAAGAGGTCGGTTGCTGAGTGAGTGATAGGAAGGAGCTGGGTTTCTGGGATTTTGTTGCTCCTGTAGCAAGTCTATTTTAATTGTAATATTTTCATCCTGCAGATTTCTTAACATTTTTATACTGCTTCTTTCTTGGCTTTATTGCTTCTAATGAGGTAGATGGTACATTATATAAGACTTATATTGCCCTTATCTGAAAGAGCTCACTATGTATAGCAATTTTATTTCATTTATTTGAACTTGCCCTATCCTTTGCTATTTTACTAGTCCTGGAACTTCCACTTCTGCTGTTTAAAACAGAATTGTTTTTTACAGCCTCTTGCACTGATCTATTTAAGGATTTTGTTTAATGCTCTTGCTACAATTTTCATCTGATTTGCTGTGAGAAAGATACCTTGGTAAATGGAGGTCTCGCCACTTTCTGAACCTGTACTCTAACATAAGCTGGAGTTGCTTTTGACTGTCTGGCTCTACATTTTTATCATAGGAAATATCAGGTAAAATTGCAGTGTTAATTCCATTATCAGAGAGTCAAGATTTGCCATCATATATTCATCAGATGCATCAGTGGTTATTTTTCTCCAGTCCACTGTCTTATCGCCTATGTRCATGTCAGATTTTGAACTTGGCTTGGTAAAGAGTGATTCAGAACTCTTTGTACGTTACTTGTTTTCCCCTAAGACTTAATTGCTCTATTTCTCTCTTTTTAAGTGGATAAAAGTATATTTCATGGATGATAAGGTTTAGTATTTTTTAAGCATTTTGAGGTTTTCTGATAACTATTTTCTGGCAACTCTTGTATGTGCATATTGTGGTTTTTTGTTTGTTTGTTTTTACATACAGTTTCTAAACTGCATCTGAGTGAGATGCTTTTTTAATTATTTATTTTTCAAAGATTCACATCCAGAGACAATTCTTAAACATACCTTTGCAAGAATTAAGTTTGAGACAACTCATTGGTGCTCATAAAGAGAGCTGTCGGGGTGATGTTGCAGGGTTGTTTTTTTAGTACCTGTGTATTTCCATGCTCCCTTCTGGATTAACGAATGATTTTCTTTATTTAAAAATGAAACAAAACAGAAGACATTAGGGCACTTAGGTTTTTTTTTTTTTTTTTTTTTTT
>NW_028186832.1:6337-38836 GCF_003343005.1 Rhea americana | reverse complement strand
TTTTTTTAGGTGATCTATACTGGCAGTGTTTAGTGTCACAGGTCAGTGCATGAGCACTCTCCTTCTCTTGAACTGAACAGGCGTTACCTTGTAATTACGGGACGGATTTGAAGGTTTCCAGTAGCTGTATAATTGTATTGCCTCCAGTGTGTTTCCTGGTCAGGGATATAAAGCAGCCAGGCGGGGAAGTGAAACTTGTGTGTAACCGTACAAACCAAAGCTAAGCACGTCTGCCGTGCTAGTGTTACCGGCAGAGCTCCGTGCTGAATGTGCTGGCAGTCTGGGGAAGCAGAGCTGATGCTCTGTTATATCCTGGAAGCATAATCCTTCACTAAATTCTCTGGCTTCTGTGGAAATCTCGGATGTTTTTGAGCAGAATTTCCAATGCCACAATTTTTTTTTAGGTGGTATAACAAATGAAGGCATTTAATTCTGAGAGCTGAAGGCGGCAAGACAGGAGTTGGTAACTACGTCTCATTTCAGGACTATTCACAGGTAAAGAATTCTTTTGCGTAGCCTTTTGAAAAGGCAGCAAGTATCAACATGGTCTCAGCTCTTAAAGCTGTCTCATGCTTAGATTATTTGGATCACTGGTTAGAAATAAGTTTTGAACTTCCGTATAGCTAAGAAAGGAAAACTCTAATAATAGGAAATGTCTATTTTTGAGTCAAAATACACTTGTTAAGATCCTGTTGACGAGCCATTGGGCAGTGTCGCTCGTTCTTGTATTGCATTAGTTTTGCTGCATTCCTTGGACTTTTAAACCATCCCCCGGGAATGTCACTAGAAATAAATCCTGATCAGGGTGGCGGGGAGCTGAGCTTCTAATTATTTCTCAAGCAAATTGGATGTGAATTTCTTTCTAAATGCATATACATGAGTATATGGGTTTCACTGGGAATGTACATAGAGTCCAAACACTTACTAAAATATTTTTGTATGTATTTAGTTGTGCTCATTTTACGTATCGAAATGGCCTTTTTTTGTGTGTGTTTTTCGCACTTCATTCCGAATACGTCTTTGAAATGCGGGCCGGATCCTTCCTTGGAGTTAGCGAGTTTGCTGTGGCAGAGAGATCTCTATTGTTTCCTTACATTGTGTTTCCTGTTGTTCTTTGTTTAACCTGTCATCCTGTTTGATGTGGTGCCTGCCATCCCCGCTCACTAGCTGCTTGAAACACAGTGAGCACGAGGAAAATACGTATATGTAATGCCACAGCAGAACTGTCCCTGTTACGGTCTTTGTGGGGGAGGTTTGTATCTTGTCCTCTGCTGAAATAAACAGAGAAAATGTTTAAATTTTGTATGCTATTGGGTGTTGGCAGCAAAGTGAATTTTATTTTCTCTAGGATACTCTTCATGTGAACACATGAGAGATCTAAGAGCATACACTGTAATAAATATTGTCATCCAGTGTAGGAACCACGCTCCTGGTCCGCTGCATATAATGGCTCTTATGTTAGTAAATGCTGGTATTTGTTTAAATGTTTTTTTTTTTTTTTTTTGATGGGTTATAAACCTTCCTAGTCCTAATGCTTGCATGCTTAAGTTAGAATGTCTTACGAGTGCCACGGTAGCTTTGAATTAAGCCTGTTGAAAGTGCAAATTCTTTAGGGATCTTATTGCTTTATATTTAATATAGTTTTTTTTTTCAGGCTATTTGTTTTGCAATGCCTTTAAACAAAACATGAATTTACTCTTAAGTGTGAGCAAGTCAACTTTGATAAGCTATGCTACTTAAGTGTATGCCTTTGGCCAACATAGCAGCAATTTTTTTTATTTCCTTTCTTTTTCTTTTTTCTTCTTCAGGACTGGAAAAGACTGATACCAACTGCTACAGTCAGGCTTCGTGACAAGAAGTTGCCTTTCAGAGGAAGAAGCTATAGTGCTCTGCTGGCTTGTCAGCAGAATCCTGACAACTCCAGACCCTATTTGCCCTCATAGCTGGGATTTTTGCCATCCCAAAACAGATATTTGCCGTTTCCTGCATTGATACGAGACAGTGTGTGAATTACAACTGCCAGCTACCTTATTCAAGGGCGAGGACTCTTTTTTTTTTTTTTTTTTTTTTTTTATCCCCTGAGCAAATGTGCTGAGATGTCTAAAAAGCAAAATCCAAAAGGTAAGATGCATGTGAATGTGATATAATCAAATGTCAATAAAACAACATTATTGATTCCAAAGTTATCAATTAAGAAGGGGGTTAATTGCTTTTGCTATTCTCCTTGTAAGGTTGCTAATGTCACTTGGCAGCTTACTGTCACTGTCTTAGTGAAATTGTGTAACTCTTGGGTTCTGTAACATTTTTAGTAGCATTTCAATTGTCTAACTTGACAGTTCTGATTTCATAATTTCCTGTATATTATTAATTTTGGATCTCTTTCACAGTTGGACTTCTGAGCAAAAACATTTTTTAAAAGTTGATTTTTTAGAGATAAATACATTTTTTTTACTGGGGTCACCAGTGGTATTAATGCAAGACTTTCCCTCTTTGGGTATGGCCTATATGAATTGGAAAGGTGCTTGGGTCACTTACGGGCTTCATTCTACCAAAACTTAAAAGTTAATCTTATTACTAAAACAGTCCTTTTCTGCCTTCTGATTCAGAACGCCCTATGGATTCTAGAGTTTTAATGCAAGGTTTCTGCCCTCGGTTTGCTAAGATTTGAGTTAAGAAACAAACCACTGAATCAAGGCTGGATAAGCTGCGTCCTCACCTCTCTCTTGGAGGGGCAGTTCAAACTAGACTAATTTAAATCTTTTTCCTTTAAGATAGGTACAGTGAACAACAAGCCTAAATTAGCAAGAAGCTTGTTCCCTTGCTTTGTCTTCAAATACACAGTATAGTTTTCCTTTTCTCTGCCATCACATGTTAAGTGTTCAGTGGCAAAGCTGTTCTTGTATTAAGGAGCTTATTTCAAATGTGAGAGATCTTACTCGTTGCATACAAAACATTAATTCCAAAGTGTGTGTGGTGGTGGGGAAGAGGGGGATTGACAGCTATGGTTTCCTTTTTTTATTTGAACTGGCTACTAATTAATAATTTAACATGAATGGATTTGACAATCCATGCCCTCTACCTAAAGAGAAGAGCTTTTGTTCTCTGTAGATTTTTTTCCCCTCTCCCCTAGCAGCTTTGGCGTAGAAATGGTGTCTACCTGAGGGGTCCAGCTTTTCTTTGACAGCTAAATCCATACATGATTTGAAGCAATTAGTAACACTTATGGAAATTATAGTATACAATAATTTTTGAATGATTTTTAAAACGCTGTATTTATATCTGTGTCTGGAAGCCTGAATACTAAGTCGTTAAGAAATTGACCCCTATGTGCTGCTGTAAACCTCGCTGCGCAGCCCGTTGTTGCTGCGTGAGTGTGGAGAGAGATGTGCATCTCGAAGCCGCGGAAAAGAATTACTGTGGCTACACAGAGAAACTGCGAGAGGAATCTGTAGGAGAAGAGACGTGAAAAGCTGTAACTCTGAGGGAATTCTGGGGTTTGTCGCTTGCCAAACGAGAAATCCGACAATTGCTGTTCTCGGTGGTGGTCAGACTAGACTGCCGTACGGAGAATCTGCTGGGAAGTGCTGGCGTGTATTGAGTTCCTAAATAAAAGTGAAAGGATTTTGGGCACCTGTATTTGACACCAAACAAGAAKGCAGAGTAAACTCTTAATTCATTAATTCATTCTGCTGCTCAGGGATATAAAATACTCCCTGCTTTATGAAGCAGCCTCATCTCCAGGCTTTGTGATCACAGTGTGGGTGTAAAGGGAAGGTGAGTTAAAGCTGTAGACTCTTCTGCTTGTGTCCTGTCCTGCTTGGACTGTGACTGCATTTTCAATTATTACTTTTTTGCTGTTCTAGAATGTTAACGTAGTCAACAAATATTTCCCACTCCTTTGTAAAGGGATGTACCTTGGCCTGGTAAGGAGTATCTTTTTGGTTTCTTTCTTCCAAAAGCAAAACAAAACCTCTTTACAGTGTAACAAAGAGTCACTGAAAAGTATTGAAAGATATGTAATGTGAGAGAACTATTTTTAATAATGCAGCAGTTTTGAAACCGAATCAGAAGTCCACCTGTTTCTTGTTCTTAGAAGTGCCACAGAGCAGAGTGAACATCTGAACTATTTATTTAGAAGGATATTTTTAAATCTTTTGAAAATATATATGCAAAGTTTTAGCACAGAGTTGTGCTGTGTTTCTGAATATTACTGTTTTATATAACTTTTTACTCAAAAGGTATATACTGAGGAGAAAGAAGTTAAATCTCTAAACTAGTCATGTAATCATCTCTGTTAAAAATCAAAATGCATCCATCAAAATGTAGGTCCATATCCAGGTTATACTGAATGCATCATTTCAGCTTTAGTGTGTTCTATGTGGAATATTTTAGAAATTCAAAGAAAAGATAGTCTCGATGGTACCAGATTTCTAAATACATTCTTTCCATAGTCTAGTAGTTTGGTTGATTTCCTGCTGTCTGAATTCTTGCTTTGGTTATGTTCTYTTCCACCAAATAAAAAGCATGTGTGCTCCCTCTCATCACCTATTCTGATTCAATTAGTTGATTTAAGTGAAAGTGGCCACCGCGTTCGAAATGACGGGTGACCCCAAGATACAGAGCAGTCACGTAAGCTTCGTTTCCAGCAGACATCAGCCCACGTTTTTAGGCATGCCAARTTCTGAATAAAACAGCAGTCAGAGTCTACTGATTTGGCTGCGTCAGGGAGCCATTTCATCTGGCAGAACTGTCCTACACAGATTTAGGAAAGGGGTTCAGGCCTTGGATGTCAGTTACTGGAAGGGGAGGATTACAGCTAGAGTAATGTTAAGCAGCAGGGAACCTGGGCAGAGGAATATTTATAAAAGCTCCAAATGTGAGAAGAATTTCAATCTAAGCTCATACTTTGTTAAACAACACATCAATCAAGTAGAAGATACCTCTCTGCAAAAAAACAGGCTTTACTGATTGTTGTGTTTGCAAGCTGTTTTTACAGTTTATATGTTCAGATCACTCTTTGGTCGACTGCAAACTGGGAGATTGCTGAATTGCACTGCAACTCGAAACTTGCTGTGAGTTATGTTGAAAATGAACAAAGCAAAACATTGTGCATGTGTGTTCTGTAACTTGATACGTCAGATTTTGGCTCGTGAGTAAACTTAAGTATTTGATAGGAAGGGAGAGCATGTAGATAATGTCAGAAATTGATGTGTACTTTAGCTGTATCACTGCTTCAGTGTGTCGAATGTGAACAACTTTTTAAGAAAAAATACTCTGAAAATGTGCAGATTTAATTTAATTTTTCATTTCTTATGTGTAGATGGAAAACAGATAGGGGAAGACAATGTCCTGCAGTTTAAATCGCCCTAATGACTTTCTTTTTTACTTTGCTGCCTTAGCTCCACTGAAAGCTGTGCCTGATTGTCTTGCTTCGCTGCTTGTGCATTCAAAGAAAAGGTAGTGCTCGGGTTAAAACTGCCAGCTGTGACAATTGCCTGTAAATTGTAGAGTGCCTGCTCCTGCTAAACCAAATCAGTGATAACTGGAGGAGTAATTAGACCTGCTTTGTAAGTGTTTCTGCCTGTCTCCTGGAAAGCAGAATGTGTGTTTAGGAGAACTGTGTTAATACTATTTCTCTGTCTTTGTGGCAGAAATACCCATGCCTTGTGTCAGGCAGAAATACCCATTTTTAACTGCCTAACTTTTGGCACTTTTTAGTTGACTCACAAAAACGTTTTTTTTCCCCCTCACTTTTTCTTCCAGGCCCCCAAATGAAATGGCCTTGTATTGAAAAGGCAGACSACTTTCCTACAAAAGCTAACTTTTCCATTGCCATACAGCAGCCATCTAACTTCTGTGGGAGATCAGATATCTGGAAGGTTTAATTTGCTCACCTCAGAAAGAATTCTTTGAATTGCAAGTCCATCTGTTGCCTGCATAGTCATATTCTATCTATAACACAATAAGTTTCTTCTTAATTAAAACATAATGAACTGGTAACTTTCATATATTGGGTTTTGACTGAAAAGGCTGTATTTATATTGCATGCTTGGACCCTTGAAATCTATTTGAGGAAAAATAAGCAAGAAAGTGGTATTTCTTATCTAAACAAAATTCTTATATGCAGCTGCCATCCTCTTGGCCTGTCTCTGCAATACAGTAATATCACAGTGGTGTCTTTGGGGCATTAAAATAGTTTCCATAACAGCTGATTGAGGTACCAAGCCCTAATTTCGTATGTGCCCAAGCAGAGAGCATGGACTTGAGCATTGACAGCAATTGAACAAGTGTAGCTTCTTAACCAAATGGTCCTGCTCACATTTCTTGATGGTTTTGGGGGGAGGARGAGAGGACATAGATAGGTATGTACTAGGTGTGATGTGCTTCCTCTTAGATCACAGGTTGCTGTTTAAGAACAAAGTCCTGCAGGCAACCTTGATTTTATTTTTTTCTTTCATGTCTCTGCAAAACGTGATATAATTTCTAACTGATAGATGCTAGTATACTTTTAGTCTTGGTAAGCCAAGTAAGCCCTGTTGCCTGTTAGCAAGAACTATGACTACATGAAAAAATAGTGGTATATGTTGAAATAATTCCTAAAGAAAAGCTCAGTGTGTTACAAATGTAAAATGCAATCTTTATTTAAAAACTCATGATGATCTGCTTACTTGAAATGCAATGCTTAAAGTTCTGGGGGCAGAGAAATCACAAAAGCTTCCACAAATACAAACTTTTATCTACCACTTTTGCTAGAAAATCTGATTTTTATCCATGTTTTTCATATTTAAATGTGGAAGTATTACTGTAAGCACAGGCAAATAGAATAATGATATTCTAGCTACTTTACCTTTTCCTAGGAAGATGCATTAATTCCTGCCCAGTCACCTCTACAGTGTTGGATGCAGACATCTAGTTATTTATGTAATATAAAAACAGGTGAAGATGCTTGTAATTAGAACAAATTTGAGATGCTCTTAGTAGGTAATGAGGTGCCATTTCTTCAAGAGCTTTTTATTTCATATTAGCTGAGGTTTTCTGTGCTATCCCTGGGAGAGTCAAAGTAGTTACCATTGACCTGAAAAGCCACAGAGTCTATAAATGTTTCACAGTTTAACTGAATCTTTATTGCATTGAATTTTAAGTATATATGCTGTCCAATTCCCCAAAGTCATTTCTTTGCTAGTGTCCTGACTGGAACAGGAAGAAGCATCTGGCGTTCGTTTGGAGTGTGATTTTTTTTTTCTTTTTGTTTTTTTTAGACCTATGACAACAAAGAAATAGGAGACCATTGCTCCTTTTGTGCTTGGCTAATTGGAATACCCTGTATTATGACTGTTTTAAGCTGAGCTCTTTTGAGCATTGTGTATGGTCAGAGACTATGGCATTAAGGCCTGTGTTGATTGAAGGGGACGTTGGTTCCTGGAGCTCAGCGTCCCGGCGGTGAGCCCTGGCCTTTCCTGCGTAAAGGCTCTGTGGTGTGGGTGAATGCGTGGCTGTTTGCCCTGTTAGCCATCCCAGGTCTGACTTTGGTAGGCTATTTTATCTTGCAAACTTTTCATGAACGAGAACATGGATGGGGTGTTAATGAAATGTTGGGTGAATTTAGAAAACACACGTGTACCATCTCACTGAGTACAGCTGCACCTTTTCTGACAGTTTGTCTTCTATAAAGCTGTTTGGACAAAAGTACGTACCGTTGTCAAGCTGTTGCTTTAGCTGCTGATGCTTTTATTTCTTTTATGTGTCCTCTTCTGAAAAGACTGTGCTCGGAGGCACTGCTATTTGTAGATAGTGTGCATTCTGTTTTTTTATTAAGAGACTTCCCAAGTTTGAAGTGTCTGTTAATACCAGATTATCTAAGGATTTCAGCAGCGTTTTACTGATGATGCTGAATAAAYAATTAAAAGCTTTAAAGCTATAAACATCCTGAGAAATGCTTGCAGAAAGTCACCAAGCTGGTCATTTCCTTGGTGCTGTGGCCAGCTGTAGTTTGAGAGTGCTGTTTGATATGAATGAGTGTCACAGCACAACCCTTACAGCTACCTGCTGCTGCTCAAAATRGTCAGCCAGGAGTCAAATTGGCTTGACTTGAGGAAAAGGATAGTGTCTTCTGTTTCAACTTTCTTTAGATGTTGAATGCAAAGGTGTGGGGGRTTTTGTCCAGAAAGGACTAATCCATAGAGTTATGCGAAGAGCAGACTGAAATAATTAAGCAGCATGACCATTTTAGTAGGGTAGATTCTTTCTGGTATCTTCGGTGTTTAAGAGAACCTGTATTAATGAGTCCAATAAATAGCACTAAAACACAAGTAAATGATTTGTAATGAATAGTTTGTTACTACTTCATTTTTCTGGAAGAAATGGTTATGAAGGGAGAAGCAGTTAAAGCTTGTTGACATAGTCTCTGGAGTTTATTGCATCGAATCAACAGGATAGCACTGCGTGGTGTTTGTTTTAATGCAGCAGAGATCAATTCGAGTTAGTACCCAAATGAGTCGTCATATTTTTGCATAGTCAGAGCTCTGGCTTTGGAGTGGCACTTTCCTTTCCCACAAGGATGTTAATTCCCAAAATCATGAAGTTATTGGCAGGAGTCAGGATGCTTTCCAGGAGGACACGAGTGTTTTGTCCCTTCTTGCAAATACTGTCACAAGAGACCCGAATGCCAGTAGCCCTTTTGAAGATGCCTGGGCGTGCTCGCTGGCAATAACGAATGTATATGCTATAGCACTGGAACTTTTTGTTGCATAATTCTTGCATGCTAAACAATTTAACACCGGGAGGACTTTGGCTATGGAAAAGCAACTGGAAGTGGGAGAGGCAGCTCTAAATGAGGTGTGGAAAAGCTCTGTCCCCTGCAAGAGCATGCGCAAATAGAATTGTGGGAAAGGGATGGGATTGAGTGGCTGAAAATGTGTGCCGTAGGGGAGCTGAACTTCATCTTTCCTGGCACCTGGGTCCTTGGTGGCTGCTCTGCAATGAAGATTTCAAAAAAAGTTGCAAATTCTCCCTCAGTGATGGGAGTCTGAAAGCCATTTACAAGATTAAAGACTAGAAAGTTGGTAACTCTAACTTCTGTGAGCTTTGGAAACTTGCAAAAATCTCGCTCATGGGGCTAAAATGGGTAAGGATGGAGCGAGGAAAGATTTAACCGTTCATCTGTAGCCTCAATAGGAGGCTGACCTTTCCATCATGTTCACAATTCTGTCACTGTATTTGGAAGCATCTCAGTTTAAATGCTACATCAATGTCTGAGARCTGTGGAAGTCAATGGTGTGTCTCGAAATCGAGTACAAGTTATTTAGAGGAGGTGAGGGAAAGAACATGAATCAGCAGCTTGGAATATCAGCTGAACTCAAACAGAAAGGGCAGTGAGTGCGTGAGCCTCCCTGTCCGCCTGAAGTGATGCTTCCCCTAGACAGCCCCCAAAGCCACCTGGCTGTGGTCTCTGCAGAAGCCTGTCTGAGGAGCRACCCCTCACAGGCAGATGCTCTCCTGGGAGACATGCCTTTGGTTTCGTGTATTTATGTGAAATTCCTCAAAAGGCGTTAGGGAGTCAGGAGAGAAGTCGAGGGTGCTAGAGAATGCTTAAAACCTCTGGAGTTCTTCAGTTGGCTACTGAGAAGGGACATGTGTTCTTTCCAAGATCAAATGTGGCTGAAATACAGGTTGGAAATGCACACTATCATAATGAAGCACATCTACAAACTGCTTTATCCCTTTTCTTTAGCAAACTTGATAYTTAGGTATTCAGACCTTTGGTAACAAAATCAAGTGCGAGTTTATGGTAGCAGCTATTCAGAAGGATTTCTCGGTAAAATGGGAGGCCCTGTGCATTTATGTAACCTTTGCTTGCTAGCAAGAAGCAAACCTGTTGGTGATGACCGTCTCAGTTATGAGACTCTTGGAAAATAAGCATTACCTTGGCGATCATGGCTGGCAAGGAGCATGAGCTGCTAAATCCTCAAGCCCGTTTATCAGGCTGCCTGCTGTTTGTATCTCGAGGTGGATGAAGTTAGCTGCGCTGCCGCAGGCTCCAGTGCTGAGGGTATTGTTAACTCTTTTATTGGGCTCAGTAGAAGTATGTCTAACCTAAGATTAATGTAGAAATATGAGAGCTGCACTGGACTACTTCCATTTTCTTCGTTACTGTTTCACACCAACTTTGGTGCTCAAGTTCGTTGGCTTGCAGTTTGGTTCTGCGCCACTCTGGTTTGTCTGTTTGTTTAAACTGGCCCAGAGCTGGGGAATGAAATGAAACTTCGCTGACTTAAAAGGACTTGGAAGCGCATTATAACTGGCTACAAATGCAGTTAAGGGCAAACCAAATTCAACTACGATTACTTTTTAGTATTCTAGTTTGCTACTCCTCAAACAAAGTTGGGATATCATATGTTTTACTCTCAACAGCTAATAATCCTCTGTTAACTGTATGATAGAATTAGACAGTCCACACTGTATGCTTGCAGGAATTCAATATTTGCCTTAGCACAGTAACGAGTCAGAGCTGACCTCTTACTTCACATTTTTCTAAATGTCTCTTCACGTCTGTTATTCAGAAGAAGGCCTCCCTCTCATTTGTCTTCACAGATCCGTCTGGGTTTATTTTTGATGTGCAGTCCAATACTGTGATGGCCCAAGGAGGAACCTTTGAAAACATGAAGGAGAAGGTAAATGTGTCTTCTGAGACTTTAACTCACCACATGCCACAAAAGAACTCAGAAACACTGTAGCTTTATCTGATCTCTGAGATGAAATATGTTTCTGCCTGGGACCTAACTGTGACTCTGTCAAAAGCAAAATTTAGTCAGGCTAAATTGTCTTGGCATGTTAACATTTTATAAGGAAGCAATCGGTTGTTTATTTTTTGTTTGGCTGGGTTTTTTTTGGACTGTTGCAGATTCCAGGTAAGATAATGCGAATGATTAAAATGTTACTCCTGTTCTTCCCTCTAGATCAGTGCAGTGCGTGCAATAGTCCCTAACAGGAGCAACAATGAGATCGTCCTTGTGCTACAGCATTTTGACAACTGTGTGGACAAAACAGTGCAAGCCTTCATGGAAGGTAACCATGGTAGTTTTGTTGCTTGGCTTCATAACTTAATTGTACCTACAGTGTTTATCAACTTACTTCAGGAGTAAGAGTGTTTGTGCAGAAAGGGCTATGTGCAGTATGCATACTGAGTAGCAGGGAGCTCTTACAGCTTTGCAGCACAGCCAAGTATAGATTCTCTCTAGAAAGATAATTAGCAGATGATTCTCCTCCCATGATTTTAGGCAGTATTCATTCCATTAAGGGTCATGGCGGAGATAAGCACTTGATAGTTCCTTAGATAAAAGAGGTTAGATGCTGAATTACAGAAACTCTTGCACAGATGTACAAAAATGGGAATGTCTTCACCTGTGATAGTTGTTCTTTGTACTTTGAAACCCGACTTGCAAATCTTCTCTTGGGTCTGGTTGGCATGCTGCATTTGGATGGATTTTCTGACCTTGGAAAAGCAGGCTGTTGCTGGTGACACTGCCTGTCGCTTTTCTGGTTTCATTTCCACACTGACCATCACTGACAACTGTGTTTGCCTCTGGCCCACAGAAGGGATGACAGCTATTCCTGAGACTCTGGGCATCCTGATACAGTCGGCCTCTCTGAGGAGAGAAAGCCGGCAGATATCTAACCTGACCACAAGCTTTGAATTCAGCGCATGCCCTGGCAGGATTCTAAGTACCTAAACCTTCAGTATGAGAGAGCCAAAAAGAAGAAACAGCTTCCTGGAAACAGCTGGCACTGTGTTGTAAAGGAGTAGTCCTGCTCAGTAGCCTGTTTCCAAAGCAAAAATGAAACTGATCTTTTTATTGCATCAGCTAAGAGAAACGAAACTGAGRTGTAGGAAGTATCACAGCTGACTCCAGGTTATGGAGACATTTGCGTATTACCACAGAAGAACTGGAGTCGATGTCTTGTCTACTACTCATCACTGTATTTTGTTTCAGGCAATGCCAGTGAAGTATTGAAAGAGTGGACTGTAACAGGCAAAAAAAAGGTATTGCTTTTAAATACACCTTCCTGAAGTATTTATCAGCTTGCTACTACTTTTAAAGCATGAAGGAGCATAAATTTAGAACACAGAATAGTAGACATTCCTTGTGATTTAGATGAGAAAAGAAAACAAAGACAAAATGTGTATATTGATGGAAGCAGAATGGACCGATAGAGGTAGTCACTAGGGTGTCAAGTTTCTCACTGCTGAGGGCAATGATTTACATGGTAATTTCAGTTTAAGTTGTGAACATCATCCAGCCACATATACATGTAATTTAGTTGTCATGTATGTTATGTTGAATGTAGGATCCCCAAAAAACTTCAAAAAAACCCTTCCTATCCCTGCAATAGSTTTTATTTTTTTGATTCTCTACGGGACCTCTAATCTGCACACACAGCCCCGCAATGAAGTAAATCTTTATCAGGTCCATTTATTTCAAGAGAGCACTGTAATTCACTGTTCCGATAGTCCTGCCATTCCATTTTTCATCAGTAACCTTTGGAGCTGAACAGTTGCATTTAATGCTGAGCTCTGTGGAAATACATTACTTTGTCATGTAAGCTTTATTTCTTGAGTGTTTTGCCTAGTACTTTGTTCCGACCTCTATGAAAGGGTTAAATATAGATTTGCAAAGTTTCAGTACTTAACATTGTGACATCTAAATTCACCAGGGCAAGAACAAAACCATAATCTTACTCATTTGAATACCTGAAAAATACCAGCATAAAATAAAGTGAAAAATTCCAACTAAATAGCAATGTGTTGGGAAACAGAAGGGAAGTTTTATTAGAGTGAGATCTAGAAAACCATTTGGTTGCTGGGCAGCAACTATGGTGGTGGAAGCTGCACCTTACTAGTTATCACTTTCAGAAGTGAGTTGGGTAGTACTCTAGATCACAGCCACAAACCTAACTGCTATTTCCATCAGTTATGCAGCATTCATCTACTACTCAGTGCATAAGTCTTGTTGGCACACCATCAGAGGGGATAATGTGTTTGTGCCTCATTAATGCCACTGTATCTGTCCTCATTGTTAAATAAATCCCTCCTACTGTTAATAGGATCAACAGCAAGGCAAGCTGAAAAAGAATTTAATTCTGCTACTTTCAGTCAGTAAGCATAAGCTTGATTTTTCCCTTCAGGATTTAAGCTTAATATTTTTTCCCTTTGTGGTGTGGGTATTTAATTCTTAGAACAAGAAGAAGAAAACCAAACCGAAACCTCCAGCTGAATCGAGCACTGGCCTTGCAGACCCCAGTAAATTGGTGTCCACTGAAGAGGAGCAGTCAGCAAACTCTGAGAAGGGTGGAATTAATGGTTACCATGTCAACGGCTGTGCCAACGATACAGAGTCTGTGGACTCACTCAGCGAAGGTTTGGATGCACTTTCAGTTGATGCCAGAGAACTAGAGGATTGTGAATCTGCTGCACCAGACATGCCTGATAGAACAGGTTAGTCTTTATTGTAGGAGACAGACAGTGAGTGTTTAAAAAGCAAAGAAAAGTTGCCTTCTTTTTGTTGCTTCTTTGTTTAGTGTCARCTTTGAATATGGATTTGTTTGGATAGTTCTTCAGGAAAGAACTGCTCACCTTGGTTTCTCATTTTTGCTTGTCATAAAGAGGCGGTCAATGTTCTGTTAACTTCTTCACTTTCCCCTTTAAACGAGTGTGCTTTTCTACAGCAGTGCCTGAACTAGAGAATGGAATAGCAAACTTTGACACAAAATCGCTCATCATGCATCCTTCCCAGAGCCCTTCGTCTCTCAGACAGCGGCCTGAGCAGAGGAACGCTAGCAGGTCTCTGTCCAGAGCAGTGGCGAGCAACTCAACTCCCACTTCCTTATCTGTAACATGGCTGGAAGATGTTCCAGTTTCACCTGCAAACAAGAAGTTAGGTAAGGCCCTGAGGATGTGTGCACTCCTGAATGTCRGAGCAGGTTGCTACTGGCAGAATTCTCACTGCCTCGTCTGTGGTGTCACTGACAGATATACTGGTGAGGCATACAGGACTTTGATTTTGATGCAGGCTAACATACTTCTTATTATCTGGCCAGTGASTTGCACTCTCCTCCTCCTCTTCTCTATGCACAGCAGGAATCTTGACAGCAGTTTAGATGTAATGCCTGGAGCAGCAAACCTGTATGTGTGAGAGAAGTAGGGGAGGAAGCAGTCAGTCACGCTGCATATGTTTAGCCCATTCTTCTGTGTGCTCCATCACAGAGCCTTTAGGTTCTTTCTCATCTTTTGTGAGAATTTGTCGAAAGGCCAAAAGTTCTGACCAACCCTCTTACAAGAAGTGACAGCCTCTGTCTACTGGATTTTTTTTTTCCTTTCATGTGCTTTCTCCACAGCTTAGTCCTTGTGATAACAAGTGAGGACAGGAAGGACCTTAGAGACCCCGATTGTGAACATGGTTATTATAGTTAGCTTAGTGAGATGAGGTGGTAGTAGTTTGCTTCTTGCTGCATGGGAGAGCTGTAATGAGCAGTTTTTAATGTAGCTTGGCAGGGGGCAACTGCACTCCAACAAGCTCCGGAGAACATGGGCAAGGTGATGTACCCTGCTGGAGAGCTGAGACCCAGAGACTAACCTTTGTAGCAAATAAMCAATTCTTTCATCCCTCAATTTGAGGAAATAATCTTTTGTACAGATTTAATTTTGATTTCCAAAAGACTTCTCTTCCTCAGGTGAACAGTCATTTCATATCATTCRGGGATATGGTTTGTTGGTCTCAGGAGTAGACTTTGTTTCACTTGTCTCTAGTCCTTCATGCAAAAGCAGCTCAGGGATGCATTTGATTTTTCTCACGTGCTTGAAAACATGGACAGATATCCCTACSCTTGGAAAGAAATTTTACAAGCTCTGGGAAAACTTCTCTCATAGGAGAATCTTTAGAACTGCCTTTGCTATGCCTAATTTGTAATGAGGAAGGAAAAGAAGGTTTTAAAGCCAGGCAGTGTACAGTTTAAAAAGAGAGAGAAAAAAGAAAAGAAAAGCCATCTTTAGACTTATCCCTTCTGGGATGATTTAGCAGTGATTGACATGGCTGTTCAGAGTTTTCTCTGTCTCTTGATAGGTTCCAATATTGAAAAATCAGTGAAGGATCTCCAGCGTTGCACTGTTTCACTGGCACGATACCGGGTTGTGGTGAAAGAGGAAATAGATGCTTCCATTAAGAAGATGAAGCAGGTTTTTGCTGAACTGCAGAGTAGGTAAGTTAAATATAGGAACAGATCCAGGTATGAAGGATTAAGATSAATAAATTTGGAATAAGACTTCAGCTTTCCAGTCAGTTTAATGACTTGCTTGTGTTTACCCCCCTGCCCAAGCGCTGTGGTTCAGAGTTGGAGAAGTCAGCATGGTGTAAAGAATAAACTTGAGTTTACAGTGCTAGACTCTGCAGTGTCTTAGGAGCTGCCTTTGCTGGTGGGCAGCTTGGCAAGGCCTGCTTTAAAGCTGTTGTCCCACACATGTGAAGAAATATTAAGATGTGCAAAGAAACATTAAAAGACATGTTCAAGGCTTCAGTGTGTCCAGCAGAGTCTGAGACAAACTTTGGCTTTATGTCTGTGCAAGACAGTTATCCTGACTATCTTGAAGTCATTTTAGACACAGATAATGTGAGGAACTGTCCAGGTCACATACTRTAATTTAGGTACTAATGATAGTTATGTTAGAAGGAGAACTGTTTSGAGCTCAGAGCACAGCAGTATATGTCTTACTGGAACAAACATTAGTATTTGAAAATTTCAAATTAAGGTTGAATATAAAATGGAAGAGAGAGGTCCTTTGGAAGGTATAAATACATATTAATGATCATACTGTACAGCAGTACTTCCTCTTTTAGGCCAAGCTTTTAATACTGTGCATGGTATTCCTTGCATGTGTAATCAGTTTTTTAATGAATATTTTGATTGGTTTGGAAAAGTACTTTAAGATGATATTCTGTAAGACCTAACATCAGATACATTTGCTGTCTTGGCTGATTGAACCTATTTAAGAGAAATTGTTCTTCTTGGTTATCCAAATATGATTGCTTTTGGTAAAGAAATAGTCATAAGAAACTGCACAGAGTTCTTGCCTGAAGTAACATCTGACAAGCAACTRAAATGCTGCTATCACACTGAAGGATTAAAGTAGATGTTTGGCAGATTTGCAAATCTGTATCAAAAGCTGTCTCTAACTGTACGTGGCCTCAAAGGCGAGAGTATTTAGTTGTAGTGATGTAAAGACGGCTGTATTCTGAAGTCTTTTAGTGAAGTTACATGTTCAGTATGGTCTTTTTTTTCTTGCATGCTTACTTGTCTTGAACATTGCCATCAATAAGTGCTCTTCTGAAGTAAACAGTGCTGTCAAAATATTTAAAATCAGCATGTGCTAAAAATACTGTCCAAAGTGAACTTATCAGAGGAGACTACATCAAACTGGGAGAGGGGTGGCAGGGTTAAAGGTGCTCCAGTGCCCTGATTTGCATTTTCATGACTTCTGTCACTTGTAGTCTCAAAGCAAAACCAGTTCCTAGCAACTCCAGTGTTTTGGGAAAGCTGTAATGTAAAGCAATTCACTCTGTCAATAGCTGAGGGATTTGTAGCCTTAACTCAAGTTTGCTTATGAATGAGAATATTTTATGTCTTAGTTTGTTAGTAATTTTGTCTAGTGAGTATATTTAATATTATCACTATATACTTTTTTCAGTCTGCCTCTCTGTACTGTTAAAATATCTGTGAAAATCTCTCGTTGGTAGGGGAAATGTCACTCTTTAGCCTAAGCGTCTGGTTCTGTATAAGTAATTCCTTGCCCTTTGACTTGTGTTATCGTCTATAAAACGCTTGCGTCATGTTCTGAAAGGTTAAAGACTCAAGTCCRGTTTAGCAGCATTGCTCCGATAAGCCGAGACGAGACTGGCGTGAACCAGGAAGTGCAGTTCCGTGAGGCAAGGATGTGAATGCAGGTTTGGAGCGCTGCCATTGGGAACCTCCTTCAATAAATGCCAAGTGAAATAGCTGCCCAGCAGGATGCTGTGTCTCTGTAATTGATAAGCAATGGCTCTGCAACCAGGTCCATTCAACTTCAGAGAAAAAGATCACTTTCCTTTTCCTGAAAGTGATGCAGTTGCCACGGAGCTGAGATGTAAATACTACCTTCACATCTTTTTTTTTTCTTTTTTTTTCTGCTTCAGAGAACAATTAGTATTTTTTTTTTTTTTAATCCTATGGCACAAGACAAGATCAAGTAGTTAAATCCCCTTGCTAAATTACCTCTCCAGCTGGCTCACTACCAGAAGAAAACCTGATTTAAAAGCAAGTTTAGTCAACTGAAGCAGGATATTTAAATGGTACAGTTTGGACTGCTTTAACCTGTGTGTGTAAGAGGTGTGCTTCAGATGTCAGTCAGGCTTCCTAAAGTTCTTGACCTTCCACGTTGAAGTTTCTCACCTCTACGATTGCCATTGTGTATCTCCTGCTATAGTTTGCCTCCATTTTCCTGTGGCAGAGCTTCCAGGCATGCTTCCAGCCTTCTTCAATTGCATTCAGTCTTTCTGAGATAGTTGTATGAAAGCCTCAAGGAAAACTGACTCCATAACCCTTAGCAATGCTTGTGCAAACAGCTGTTGTCCTTACTAATAGACAACATCTTGCAGGCACTACTTGACCGAGCTGGCTTGCRGCTGAAAGAGTCGTTTCTGATGCCTGGGTCACAACTGAGTATTCATCGTGACTTCATGTTTAGCAGTTACTGGTTTATCTGCTTCCTCCTTTTCTTCCTTAGGCACTTCTTAAATGTCCTTTCTTAAAGTCCAGTATTCAGATTTCTGCCAGGAACAGATGCAATCTCCATTCTGCATCTGATCTTGTTCCAGGACAGGAGAGTCAAGAAGGGAATACCTGTTTCTGAAGGGGTCTGGCTCAGGAAGCGAGTTTGTTTGACAAGAAATTAAGCAGGGGAGTTCTTTCACTGTAAGACCTTTGGGGTGTGACCAAGTCTCATCACTCAAACCTTGGGCACAGCTGTATGACCTCTGTTCCTTAATCACCCCAAATGCAAAACTGGCTAAAAGGCTTCAGCTGAATTTTGCTGTGAGTAAATTAAATTACAAAGAAAAGCAAGCTTTAATCTGTACAAGCTATCAAGGTGCTTGTGGATTTGTCTGCCATCCAGAGGATGGAGCCCAAAATGACCCAGATAAACTGGGTGTTGGCTCTGTAGCAGCTGGGTGTGTGCATATGTGTTCAGGGAGGTGTAACATATTTGAGACCTGTGTCCTGAGAGCAGCAAGGCTGTTYCTACCCTTGAATAAATCATTAAGGCACCATTGACACCCTTATCTGTATGAGCTCTGGGGGATTCCTGCTAGTGACGTGGTTCTGGGCAGAATGCAGTCAGGGATGTGTTCTCTCAGGCTCTGCCCTTTGGTTTCTCTGCTGCAGAGACAGGTTGAACTGCTTTGGGATCGTTGGAAACAAGGTGAAGTCTTATTAGCATGCCTTTTGACATGTGTTGTATTTGCACAGTTGGGCTGAGAGTGCCTGACCTGGATCAGGCCCCTGCTGTGCTACGAGCAGAAACAATTCCTGCCCTGAAAAGGCAGATGGACAGAGCGATAAATCAACAGAAGAAGCCAAATGTCAAAGCTGCTGTTCGCAGGGAATTGTTTAAATTGATCTTGTCTCAGTCCTCTGACATGCAGAAGAGCAGGAGCTGTTTTGAGTTTGCATTTCAGATGCTCTGTGGTCTCCCTTTCAGATGATCATTAAAATAAATATTCTTCCCATTTTCAAATAAACCTTTCTCACTGAAAAAGCATGTGGTCAGTTTTGAGAGGACTGACCTTGTGTATTGATGACATCTCTCTGAATACGGTTTAGTGCCTGAACTGAAAGTGTCATAAAAGCAACATGAGARAAGAAGACTTTGCTTTTATATTTAGAAAGCAGAAACTGAAAGCAGCCCTATTAATAGACTGGATGTTGAATGTATTCAAGTCTGTGGCAGCAGCTGAGTGAAGGTGAGCTGTAGGGATGCAGACTGCACTGCTGAAGACGTTGGAGGCGTAGCTTCCAAGGAAGCACAAAAGAAGCGTTTACAGAGCGGGTACGTGCAAGTGAGGGTCTGCTTTCGTTACGGCCAAGAACAGAGCTACAACCAGCGTCCTTGTACCTGGGAGTGCTGGTATTTCCTCTCCTGCTTCCATCGCAGCTTGCTGTGACCGCAAGGTGGAAAAGAGGGGGTCGGATACTGGCGTGGAGAAACATTCAAGGCATGTGAGGGGTTAAACAGAGTAGATTTGATGAAGGATTTACTCTCCACACTGCTCAGGGAGGCCTGGGAACTACATGGAGGGGCTGCTGGTGGAAACCTGCTGGACACACAGGTCGGATGCCCAGGCAGGACTCGCTTTTTGTATCCTAAGGACCCGTTTTATCTACTAGAACTATTTCCTTATCTTGACTGTGCTCAGCTTGAGCAGCTACTGGCTGCAGAGCAGCTAGACATGGTTGTCCAGATGGAATACGCATGTCCAGCCTTGACGGGTTTCGGTCAGTGGGTAGAGAGCACGCGCTGGGGCCGCTGGCTCTGCCGGTCCCCCGGCTCCTTGCTGGCCCTTCCGCGGGTGCTCTTGCTACAGCTGCTTTAGCTAACGTGCCGGTCCCCGGGGACAAGAGCCCTCTTCGTACAGCCTGCTCCGAAGGAGCAGCGGTTACAGCAAGCTCCCTGTTGTCTGCTCCTAAGTAGTCTTGCTTACTGGAGAGTACTTGATGGTCCAAATTTGCTAAATTCGGTCGGTCAGAAGCTGTGCAGTTTTGCTTGCGTAAAGGCTGCTGCCGTAAAGCCTCGGGGAATTTGGTCTCATGGCAACAGACACACTCGAGGCACGCTAGAGCCTCCTGGCAGGTGGAGATTGCTGCACTGTGACCCCCCCCAGGTGTTCTCTCCTTGGCTGAAAAATCTTTAAACCATCTGAGGCTTCCAAGTTGCGGACCTGTGTAGCTCTGGGTGGCTCCCCGGGGACGTGGTGGCAACTGGAAGCAAGTCACATCATCCTGCTTGTTGGCACTTGTGAAAGCGTGTGCCCGCTGCTCCCGGTGGTGCTGGAGCTCCGCAGGGCTCAGCAAAGCACGCACCGCCTGTGAAGTGGCGCAGAGCGGCGGAGTTCAGGTTTCTTGATCTGTAGAGGACATTCCTGCCCTGAATTCTTGCCGCTTTGTAGCGGCAGCTACGTGTGTGCTTGAAATGAATAAGATGCAGGCAACTGTCTAGTGTTACAACTTTGCTTTAGAAAGCTACTCTCAATTTTTCCATTATCCCTCCCCAAATTTTGCGATGTGATTTACTATGAGAACAAAGACATTTTTTTCTGAATTAAATTTAGTATTTCATCTTAAGATAGAGACTTTTGCTGGTGTACAGCACTGTTTCTGAGAGGATGAGCAGTGCTAATCCCCACCAAACAAAAGTTCTTTATCAGTTTGATAGACTTACATAACTACCAGAGTGAAATGTTGGATTGCCTTCATAATTTAGCTTCTGAGAGGTCTTCTTGGAGGAAATAGGTACCTGAATGCCCGGGCTCTTACTCTTGCTATCTTGGATTCCCTTATTGCCCTGCTGATGGTTTGTTYTGTGGTTTGAGCGAGTCTTTTAAACATTGTGCCCTAGTTTTCTTCTGTGATGATGTTCAGCAGTGCTCTGCTTCCTCTAACACCGCAGCTGCCGTTCCCTCTACCCTTGCCAAGATGTCCTTTTACTGGAGTAAGGTGACCACCATGTACCCAGCATGTTGTCAGGAAATCGGCACAGTGCTCTGTGCTGRCCAAAGCGTGAGCAAGTTTAATGCCATCAAAACCTGCACAAAACTGTTCAGCTTCCGGAACAAAAGGTAGCATGAAAGCCTAGAGGTGTGTGTCGGGAATCCAGGCTCTCACCGAGCGAGACAGAGCGGGTCCTTGCTGCCCTCTGTTGGTCTCTTCTCACCGAATGACAAACCTGGACATCCTCTAGCCACTGGGTTTTGAAGGAGAGAATTTTGTTGTCCCCTTTGTTTATTACTAAAACTTCTCCCTTTTCCCTTTTTTCACCCAGCCTTATGGATCGTGAGGTGGCATTGCTGGCTGAAATGGACAAAGTGAAAGCAGAAGCAAGTAAGACTTTTTTTTTTCTTTTTTTCTTTAAACTTAACAAGTTCCCACCTGGAAAGCTGTGGATGTTACTGAACTCTAGAGAGTTTCTAGAGAGACAATCCCACCAGGTGAAGATTTTAGTAATTTACTTTCAGTTCATGTTGTTCCTACATAAGTAACTCTATACACAGAGGAAACTTCAGAGGGAGATGTTGCCCTACAGCTTAGGTTAACCATATCTATATTGGTGAGATTGTTTGCTGCTTGCCATGTTTTGCACAACCCATCTTCTCCAAGGCTGTTTGCTCTATGCTCTCACTAGTTAGTGGGATGTAAACTGCATCCTTCCATGGAAGGCCACTATTGAAGAGCTCAGCGTATCCTAGGGTGCTGGAACACACTTTTTTTGGCCTGGCTGTTGCAGGTGGAAAGCACTCCAAGGAGACACTGACATGAGGAACTCTGAGCCCTGCAATTTTAGAAGCCCAAAGCAACTAGCTTGGGGAGAATTGCAGAATTTTTACTAAAACTGCATGTTGTGCCCATCTTTTGAGTCAGCTTACAGCTCAGGTTCTGTCTGTGTCTGGAGATGTAAATTGCTGCAGGAAGGAGAAGCCAGGGCTGCTGTGCAGCTGGTACAGAGCTGTCCATAGGGGACTCCGTTAAACCTTTTGCTTACCAATAAGGTGCTCTGTGCTGGGGTTGGAGTTGTTTAACTCTCAATAGGCTGGTTCAGTGCAGACACCATCTAAGTTGTGATCTGTTCTGCAGTGGAGATTCTGGTTAGCCGACAGAAGAAGGCGGAAGCCCTGAAGAAGCTGACTGATGTGGCAGTGCGAATGTCWGAGGAGCAACTGGTCGAGCTCAGAGCCGATATAAAGGTGAGCTTTTTCCTTCCACTTCTGTTTCAGAGTTGGAAAGTGCAGATTGAACCCTAGCTGTAGCTTTTCCCCAGCATGTGTTCAGAAGGGAGCGCTTTTCCCTGCCATGTAATTGGAGGTTGATTGTATGTCTGCAGTCATGCAAGTGCTGTCCTAATCCTCTGGGCTAAAAACTGTCAGAGGTGAAGGCCATGAAGCAAGTTAAAATGGAGGCAGGAGAAATGTCTGAGAGTATCTGGCTGTAGTCCTTATCTAACCTAGTCCTAATCTTACCTAGGCAAGATGCATGTTTTTTATAAGCTGCTGGGTTTCTTACACTTAAGATTATAGCATTGTATTGTGTGCAACTCTCCTTGTCTCTGTAGTTTTCAGAACTCACTGCCACTCTGCACATTACTGACTGCAGCTGTGCAGTAGGATACAGCATTCTTCATCCTGAGTCTTATTTCAGAATATTCATTCTATAAAATACTGACTTCACTCCACAAAAGATCATCCAACCATTAACACCAGTTTGTGCAGTACAACTTTTGGCCATTGTGAACTGGTACAGAGTAGGGAACATGGCAACTTGTCCTCAGAGCAGCAGTGAAAGCCTCCTGCTGATGCAGACTGACCTCTGACTTTCCACCTAAATCAGRAGAACCTGCCTACTATGCATTAATTATTTTTTATATTCCATGAAACACTTTTGCTCTCCAGCACTCCAGTTTCTGCCACAAGAGGTCAGTGCAAAGTTGCATAAAGGATCAATTAAACTCCAGTTTGAAAACCAAACCACTGTGGCCTCTGTTCTTGTGGCAATAGTCATTCCTATACTAGAATTAGTGCAATTCAGGAAAATACTGCTGCTGAAAATATTGTTGGAGCAATGATTTTGGACAACAGTATCAGAGGGTGGTGGAGCCCTGGGCTATGCTGATTTCACAGACCAGGTAGTGGTGTTCAGATGCTGTTAGACCAAGTTAACCCACAAGTTGGCTCTAGAGCCAGGGAAAGGCTGTGTGTGGGTGGAAATCATGCAGAAAAATCCGTTTGTCTCCAGTGACTTATGGAAATAGAAATCTGCCTTCTCAGTCAAGATTTTTTTTCAAGCAATGCCCACCTCAGATACCTGTTACTAGCCAAAGTAGAAAACTTGTACCTCCATTTTCTATTCCCGTGCTGTATAACTTAGTGCATAGGCTGAATTAACATGTAAACGTTGTCTTCTCTGTGAAGCACTTTGTGAGCGAACGGAAATACGACGAAGACCTGGGCAGAGTGGCACGGTTCACTTGCGACCTCGATGCACTGAAGAAGAGCATCGCCTCGTTCGGACAAGGTGAGCTGGATGGGAGGAGCTGGAGAGCTGAGGTGTGAATCAAGGGGACTAGGAGAGTTTTGTTTCCTCTCAGCCTAGATAGCAGAGAGGAGAGGAGTTGGCCCTCCCCTTGCTACTACAGTAGTGTGCAATGCTTCTCCTTTGCAGAGCGGGTCTGTACTTCCCTTTGCTGTGTTGTCCCTTCAAGCCTTTGGTTCTGGCCATAAGCAATCCGAGGGTTGCTGTAGCTAGTAGGGCTCAAGAGGAAGTTAAAGGCTGAATTGTCTGGATCCTGTTTGCAGAACACACATTTTGGGGTATTTCTCTTTCAGTTTCCCATCCAAAGAACAGCTATTCCACCAGATCCCGGTGCAGCTCTGTCACAGCTGTACCCCTGAGCAGTCCCAGCGAGACCTCTGCTCCCTCCACCCCCGAGTGTGCCTCTGCCTCTGCTCCAAGCCTTACCRCAGCAAGCAAGAAGCCCTTGTCCTCTGCGGATGCTGCTGCGGGGAATGCCAGCAGCCGTCCTCCCCAGCCTCAGCGAGAGGTAACTGCACCATGTCCAGCTTTGCAAAAGAAGCACTGACATAATAAAGCTGAGGGAAGTTTGCTCTGTGGTTTGTGGCTCCTCTTCTGACTTCTGGTCCAGGTCCCTCCCTGACAAGAGCTAGTGCCTTTTGCTGTGGTGGACAGAAGGGACTTGAGCAGGACTGTGCACTTGGTTCTCAGTGAGAATTGATTCAGCAGCAGGATAAGGCCACCTGAAAACAGGACAAGGCAGCTTTGGTTTAATGGCTCTGCTTCAAGTGAGGCCTTTAGGTTTTCGCTTTTCCGCCTTTCCCCAGGAGTGGAAGGTGCTGGGTGGGGAGGGTTGTCTGGGCTATGCCATCAGGAGGCTGTAGTCCTCCTGCTAGTAGGAGCTGTCTCTTATCTCACCCTTGCTCACTTGTCCACTGTCTTCTGTTTCAGGCTTTCCAGGGGAACAGGAGACCAGGACAAGGGTACAGGTCCCAGGGCCAGCACCAGATTGGCCCCCCCACCCCTGGGAGATACAACAACGTGAACCGGCACAGAAACGGGCCAGGCCACCAGGCCCGTGGCAAGCATCAAAATTCTCCCCTCCAATCTCCTCCGGGGAGTACTGGCAGCCCCAGCCAGACTCATCCCACGGGTGCCAGTGGAACTGGTGCCTCCTCCGAGTCCAGCCGACCTGTCCCCTCTCCCTCCAGCACAGAAACCAAGGGGCTCCCACAGCGTAAACCAAGAGCAAGTCATCTGGAGAGAGCAAACTCCTGAGAGCTCCAGGCTCTCCCTTCCTGCAGGAAATTCAACTTGATAACAAGACTGTAGGAAACTCCTAGCTAGAGATATTAACGAAGGAAAGTTTACACTTTTTTTGTGCCATTTTCTTCCCTTCCTTGACCCTGTTTCTGCTTTGTGTTCTTCTCTCACGTCTGTGCTTCACCATCTGATTGGGTTCAGGCCTCGCTGGCACGCGCACGGATGATGCCATGTCTGTTGCCCTTTCCTTTCCTCTCCAAAAGCCTTGATGGCTCCACTCCCACCCCTCATCTGTGAAACCACTGGCAGAGCTGGCCAAAAGCCAACCCCAACAGTGTCTTTTTTTTCCTTCTTCTGCGCATCGACCTCTGGGCTTCACACCTAGGAGGAACTGCCCTGCCAGCCAGGCCTTACTTGTCACAGCCGATCACTCATGCTGGCAATGAAGATGGTTGCTGTGAAATGTGAGTCTGGGGCTTAAACCAGGATATTCAGTCTGGAATCAGCCATGGGAGGTTTTGGGAATCTGYCTTGGGCTGCGGGGCAGGCATCTCACCCCCGGCCTCCCCCCTTGGGTTAGCAGCGTCTTGGAAGACTGACAGAAATCTCAACCCTTGCTCTCCGGACTCTGAAATGGAGCGGGGGAGAAAGGGTCTGCACACTTTGTCCATAAACTTAGCTGTTCTCTGGTTTTCATGTTTAGGAATCTTTATTTTATTCACTTTCCCCTTCTTGGCCTGCCTTCCCTCACTTTTCCAGCCCTTTCTTGACCCTAAATTAAGTTTATAGCAATATCAATTAGCAGAGCTAATCCTAGGTGATGCCAGTCAAAAATTGCTACAGTCATTCTTTATAGTTGTATGAATAAAGACGATGTACGTGTTGAATATCACTGTCTGTGCCTTGCTGCCACAAATCACGTGCCACCGCTTTGTGCTCAGAGGGCTGCGTGGCTGGGTGTCCCGGTCATTCCCCGGCCTGCCCCGCAGCTTGCGTGGAAGYGCAGGGGCTCGGGCTGGTGGAGGGGGCATTTCCCTGGCCGGGCCGCAGCTGCCAAGGAGGAATGGCCGAGGACCCCCCCGCAGCCTCGCGCTGTGCCAGCAGCAGCACAAAGTGCCTTGAATTTAGCAAAGACAAAGCTGCTCCTGCGCCACCTGCTTATTGCAAGGGAGGGCTGGTGCTGCCCCCCCCCCCGTGGCTTTAAATCTGGAGCCTGGGCACGGGAGGAGGTGGGAAAGTCTGGGACTAAATCACAAGTGGCAACTTCCTATGGGCTCTAGCTGAAGAGACGTTGACCCCGAGGTAACGGCTGCAGGCAGTGAAGCCTCTGTATAACGCTTGCATGCAAATTGTGGCTGCAGAAGCAACGTTAAGATTTTCATTTTTTTATTCTGATCTGGATCTTTGTCTCCAGGTCTCTGCTGGCTCCTCAGACCTTCCTGCAGGGTCAAACTGAAACTTCCAGGCCTGGGTGGATTTTTTTCTTTTTTTTCCCCTCCTCTGTTTAAAAGTTGTCTTGAGTCGATTGAACAAATTTGCCGTTAAATAAATGAATCCTCAACTTTGAACTTTAAAAATTCAGATGTTTTTCTGCTTCAGTAGCTCAGCTGCCTTCCAGGACACTGTCTGTGTCTTCAGGCGTCTGAGCACGTGTGCTGCCGCCTCCTCAAACGTGCTGGTGAGGAACCCCAGTAAACGTGCCCCAGCTGGATGCAGACCCAGCCCGCAGCGCTGCCGGGGCTGCTCCGAGGGCCGAGTCTCACCCGGCTCCTCTCAGACACCCCGTGYGTTTGCACTCGGCGTTCAGCCTCCGTGGGATGGGTGCGTGCAAGCGCTGGCCCTGGACAGCCCTGGTCCGGGAKGGTTTGTAGCTGCCCAGTGCTGCAAGGAAGCCAGAATCGGCCCCTGAAGGGACCCGGCGGCAGCAGCGGGGTTTATCCGCAGCAGCCCAGGGGTTTCCGGAGTGGCCCGGTCCCGGTCCTGTTCTGCCCCTTTTCAGCCTCACCGGGGCAGTGGGAGAGCTGCTCCCCCGTCGGAGTGCCCCCGCTCACCCGGGACGCCGCAAAACACCCGACAGGACGTGTTAGCACGCTGGGGCCGCCCCCGTCCTGGAGCCCCCCCCGAGCCCGCTGGGACAGGGGCGCTGGGGCTCCGCCTGCACCACCTGTGCCAGCCCTGGGTCTGGGGCTCCCCGCTCGCCCAGAGCTTGCCCTGCCTGCACCCCGATGACTTCTGACGGTCCCCGGGGGGGGGGGGGAGCAGGAGGACATGGAGCCAGGTGCCAGCCCCCCGAGGTGGCCACCACCTCCTGGGCCACCCCTCCCTCCTCTGGGGACCGCAGTAACCCCATGGTCTGGGACGTGCCCAGCCTGGAGCTGGCGCTGATGGGAGGAGCCCAGGCCAAGGGCCCCCCCCAGGCCAAAGAAGAGGGGACGAGCCTGAGGGGAGAAATCAGTACTGGACGATGGAGAGCTCCAGCTCCAGGAAYGAGGGTGGGAGCCCTGTGCCCCTAACGAGGGATGGGCTGAGCTTCCTCCTCTGCTTTTTAAATAAAGTGATTTAAAAAACACACTGGGAGGTGCATGTCCTRTGTCTCTGTCCAGGGTTGTCCCCATCCCCCAGTGATGCCAACACAAGAACTGGTGTAAAACACTTTATTTGCAGGTAACAATCTCCAGCCTCCCCCCTGGCCCCCCTGAGAGCCACAGCAGGTGGTCTGGACAGGAGAGTCCAGCCCAAGTGGGGCACAAAGGGGAGAGGCAGAGCCCAGCATAGCCCCTGGGCCAGAGCAGAACTTGGGAGCAGGTAGCAGGAGGGGCTACGGGCCCAATCCCCCAGCGAGGTGCCATAGCGGACCCCAAGCTCCCAGTATGGGGCTGGGAAAGGGACCCAGCAGAGCAGCCCCAGCCCCTGATCACTGCTGGGCCATCTTGGCTGCCTCCGCTTTGATGAGGGCGATCAGGTCTTGGTTGATGAGGAAGACGAAACGGAGGCTGGCGATCTGCGGGRGAGGCAGGGGGTGAGCCCGATGGGCACCCGGACCCGCTGCTCTGGCTCGTGGCCTGCCCTGGGATCCCGTGACCGCCCCCCTGCCTGCACCAGGACTCACCTCCACCACCGAGTTGTTGTTGAGCTTCCACTTGTTGCCACCGAGCACAGGACGCCCGTCAATGTAGATGGGCCGCCGGCCCTCGTTAGCGATGAAAAAGTCCCCGTTGTTCTTGAGCTTGATGACACCTGGAGGGAGGGAGGAAAGGGGTCAGAGGAAAGGGGGGAGCRCAGCCCTCTGCTCCAGCGCCCCTGGGCCCTGCCCCAGCCCCGGGGCCGGCCCTTACCCTGCTTGCGGGAGATCTTCCAGGCTGGTCCCTCCAGCGCCAGGTCCACGTCAATCTGGTTGTCCTTCGTGGCCCTGCCCAGCGTGATCTGGAGGCAATGGGGGGGGGGGAAAGCATCAGGGGGCTGTGCGGGCTCGGGGGTGCCCCTGGGAGGGGGCACGCCAGCCACACTCACCTCCCGGGAGCGCATGAGGTACCGCACCATGCGGCCTCGCAGCACGGCCAGCGTCTGGCTGTCGAAGTCTGGGGAGCTCATGCCTGCGGGAAGGAGGGGGTGAGTCGGACAGAAGGACGGACAGATTTCTTCCCCCTCCCCTCCCAGGCTCCTGTTTCTCACCTGTGATGCTGTCGACCAATACCTGCCACTTGTGCAGCTCCTGCTCCAGCTGCCGGATCTCCCGCTTCTGGCGCCGGTCGGCCACGGTCAGCTCTAGGGAGAAGGGGTGAGGGGGGCCGGGCGGGGTGACGGGGGCTGCCCACGCTCCCCCACACCTAGGGCTTTGCCCAGGGCTGCCTCCGGCCCAGCACCAGCCAGGAGCTGGCTGGGGGGTGAGAATCTCGTCCCTGGGCCTGCCTCCCCCTGCAGATTCGGGCCAGCCCAGCCCTGGGATGGGAGTGGGCTGGACTCACCATGTTCCAGCACCTCGTCCCGCACATCCCTGCAGAAGAGGAGAAGGAGTTTCAGACGGCGCCACTCGCTCTAGTGCTTATCACCACCCCAGCACCCGTGTGACTGCAAGGGGGTAAAGGGAAGGTCCAATACTGGCATAGAGAGACGTGCAAGGCACATAAAAAGTTAAACAAAACAGATTAACGAAGGGCTCGCACTCCAAACTGCACCAGGAGCCTTGGGAACCACGCGGAGGGGTTGCTCATGGGAGGCTGCTGGACACACGGGTCGGATGCCCAGGCAGGACTCGCTTTGTGTAGCCTAAGGGCCCCTTTTATCTACTAGAGCTATTTCCTTATCTCAACTGTGCTCAGTTTGAGCAGCTACTGGCTACAGAGCAGCTAGACACGGTTGATAAAACAGAATGAGTTTCTCTGGCCCTGAGGGGTTTCAGTCAGCGTGTAGAGAGCACGGGCTGAGGCTGCTGGCTCTGCCAGCTCTCCTGCAGGTGTTCTCACTATGGCCTGTCTCCATCCCAGCGTCCCCGTTCCCACCACTCACTTCAGTTTGCTGTCATCGAGCATGTCCTCAGCATCCGAGAAGTTCAGCACTTGATCCCCCTTCGGCAGCGGCTGCACTGCAAGGTACRGGAGGGAGGGAGTTGGAGGCACGGGGCCAGCCCAAGAGCACGCAGGGCCCAGCGGGACGGGGCGCCCTCCTGGGGCCTCACCGGTCTGGTCTTCCAGCAGGTAGTACTGCTTCATGAGCTGCCAGTGGAGCTGCAGGGCCTTAGCCGTACGCGAGGGGTAGAAGACATCRGGGTGCTTGTGGAGGAGGTCCTGGAAGGTGTCGAGCGTGGGCTGGCTGGTCTGAGGAGGAAAGATGGGGACAGGTTGCACAGGGGGACAGCTAAGATGCCCCAAGAGTCCTCCTCCCCTCAGCAAGGCTCCGGCCCAGACTAACATCCATCCTTCACAGGCCAAATTCCCAGCTGCCAGGCYGGCTCTGGGCATCCCCGGACCTTACCGATCCCACCTTGTTCAACAGCTGCTCCTCRGCTTTGCTAAACAGCACCTTGCTCTGGATGGCAGCGATGGCCTCAGGGTGGAGCTGCCGCATGGCCTGGCAGGCCAGTCTGTGGGGAGGTAGACAGTGCGAGAGCCCCTGAAGTGCCCCCTGCCCTGCCTCTGCCCCTCCCACGAGCGGGACAGGCCCTGCACTCACTTGGAGATGATGGGGTCRTAGAGAAGCGCATACCACCTCTCCTGGATCTCCCGCAGGTTGAAGCGGCAGCTGAACTTCACGCCCAGGTGCACAGAGGTCAGATCGTTGGTCTGAAAAGGSCCCTGCCGTCAGGAAGTCCCCAGGCAGGGAGGTGCCGCTGCCCAGAGGCTCCAGCACAGCCAAACGAGCACCTCTGGCCTCAAACCCAGCCCGGGAAACGGACACTCAGTCACCAGCAAAAACACCCTCCCTGCCAAGGCCCCTGGGGACAGGGCACTCGCGGGGGCAGCGTTACCTGCAGCACAGCATTGATGAGCAGAAGGTCGTCAGCGGGTTTCCAGCGGCCCAAGTCCTTCGTCACCTGCAGGGGCTGTTTGCTCTTCTTCATCCGCTTGGCAAGGCCGGGGGTTGGGACTGGGCTGGGCGCGACAGGGGTGGACACGGACTTGGAGACCTGGGTAGGCAGAAGAGCGGGTCAGGGCTCTGCGTCCGCGTGAGCATCCCAGGGCTCGCCCGGCCTGGCAGATTTGGCCCCAGGACAGCTCCTCACCTTCTTCTTCTCGCTGGAGGAGGGCTCGCTGCCTGAGCAGCGGCCAGGCTCGACCCCGCTGGCCCCCTTGGCCCGGCTGGACGACTTGGCGAGGCTGCTCTCTACCAGCTCATCATCAAACTTCTTCCGCTTGATGAACCTAGCGGGAGTGAGGCGGCTCTGGGATCTGGTGCCTGCTCGGCTCCCCGTCCCCCCACTCCCACATCCGGAGCGCAGGCAGGGCGCAGCCTTGGGGCAGGCCTGCCGCCTCTCCAGCGACGGTCCTGCCCCACGCATGCCTGTGCCCAGCTGCTGCCGGAGGCTGGAGCCCAGCCCAGCCGCTCCCACCTCCCTCCCCCCAGGCGGGGGAAGGACCGGTCCCTCCCAGCCCTGACTTACCGCGAGGAGCTGCGACGCTTCGGGATGGCGCCCGACACCTGGGACGAGCTCCGCTTCTGCCCTGCCAGCGACTCCTCGTCCTCAGAGCGGCTCGCCGTCCCCGACGCCATCAGTCCGGAGGCCAGCGCGTCTGCGTGGGGAGAGGGGACGTGAGGGTGTCCGGCTCCCCTCCGAGCACCTGCCTGGGCTGGCACACAGCAAGCCGAGGGGTGGTGGGGCCCTCCGTTGCCCAAGGTACCGTCCCAGCCCCACCTTGTGCCCCCTGAGCGCATGGCCAAGATCCCGACCCCATTATCAGGCCCCGGGGGGGGGGACGGGGTGGGGGCACAAGGGAGAATGGAGGAGGGTATGGGGGGCACACAGTGGATATGGGAGGGACACAGGAAGGATGAACGGGATAAGGGGCAGACACAGGCACACATGTGGGACTATGGGGGGCACAGGGATGACATGGGGGGACAGAGAGGATCATGGAGGAGCACAGAGATGACACGGGGGGACAGGAAGAACATGGGGGATATGGAGCAGATAAAAGCATACGCGAGGGAACACGAGGGGAGCACAGGGACGATGTGAGCAACACGGAGGGGACACAGGGGGGTATGAGAAGAGCAAAGGAGACATGGGGGGACAGGGGGTCTATGGGGGGGACAGAAGGGGACCAGGGGCTGGGACACGACTGGCGGGGGCGGAACACGGGGATGTACGGGAGAATGGGGGTGAGTGGGCAGTACAGAGAGGCAAAGCAGGCACCGGGGGGCACGGCGGGGGGCAGGGGGACAGGAGGGGACACGGCGGGGGGCAGGAGGGGACCCGGGGKGGGCCCGCACACACGCTCCAGCCCTCCGGCCTCGGGGGCAGCCGGCGGCCCCCGGAGGGCCGGGAGACCCCGCTGGCTCCCCACGGCCGCCCTGGTGCCCCCGCGCACTCACCATTCCCGGGGCCGGAGGCTCCGGCTAATCCGCGGCGGCGTCCGCTTGGGCGCCTCCATGGACGGGACCACTTCCGGTACCGTACCGGAAGAGGTTCTGACTTCCGGAATACGTCAGCTGCAGCTACAGTGGGCGCGGCCATTTTGAAACTTCCTTCTGGGCCCGCGGCAGCGCGGCGCCATCTTGGTTAAGGGCGCCGCCCTCTTGGCTGAGGGCCGAGCCGCGCCCTCCTTTTCCTGGGGCGCCGTTGCCGGTGGGGCGGGAGCGGCTGGGTCAGTCCCTGGGCCGGGCCGGGCCGGGCCGGGCCGGGCCGGGGGTCACCGCCTCGTTGCCCCGCTGAGGGAGCTCCGTTCGGCTATGGCATGGGGGCTCATCACCATAGCAACCGCCGCGGCCCTGACACCGCCGGGCCGGTGCTCCCCGGACTCGGTGTGCGGTTGCCTAGCAACCTAGCGGCATCCGGAGCCCCGCCCACCAGCGTGGTCGCGTCCCCCGGCTCCGCGGTTGCCGCCGTCCTGGCCACGCCCATCATGGCGGCGCCCTGGCGCCGCGGCCACACCCATCATGGCGGCGCCCGGCCACGCCCATCATGGCGGCGCCCTGGCGCCGCGGCCACACCCATCATGGCGGCGCCCGGCCACACCCATCATGGCGGCGGCGCGCGGGCGGGCGCCCCCTCTCGGCGCGGCGGTGGCGGGCGGGGGGTGGCCGCGGTGTGATGAGCTTCCCGGTCCTCGGCACTCGGATGAAGCCGCTTCTGCGGCGGCGCAGGGGGCAGGGGCGGCGCTGGGCCGCGGCCGCCTCCCGGGAGGGCGGGCCAGCGTGTACAGCCCGGGGTGGGGGGGC
>NW_028186832.1:2399-5767 GCF_003343005.1 Rhea americana | reverse complement strand
CCTGCGGGGCTGAGCGACCCCATGGGGCTGAGCCACCCCGTGGGGCAGAGCCACCACCATGGGGCAGAGCCACCCCATGGGGCTGAACCACCGCCATGGGGCAGAGTCACGGCCATGGGGCAGAGCCACCCCATGGGGCTGAACCACCCCGTGGAGCAGAGCCAGGGCCATGGGGCAGAGCCACCCCGTGGGGCTGAGGCACTAGCATGGGGCAGAGCCATGGCCATGGGGCAGAGCCACCCCGTGGGGCAGAGCCACCCCGTGGGGCAGTGTCCCAGCCTGTTGTGCATAGTCCTGGATGCCAGCACAGGCAGCCATGCGCTGGCACACGCGTGTCCCCCCCCACGCCTGTCCCCCCACATGTGTCCCCCCACGCGTGTCCCCCCCCACGCGTGTCCCCCCACACGTGTCCCCCCCCGCGTGTGCCCCCCGCGTGTCCGTCCCCCCGGAGGTGCGGGAGGGCCGGTGCGGCGGGGCCGCGCGCCGGGGGGCTACGCGGAGCTGGGGGCCAGGCGGGCGGTGGTGGCGGCGGCGGCGCGGCCGGCCGCCCACTCCTGCCGCTGGATGGTGCCGGTCCGGCCCTCGCGGAACTGCGGCCGCTGCTCCCGCGGGATCTTCACGGCGTGGTGCTGCGGCAGCGCCGGCGGCTCGTAGCGCGCCCGCCGGAAGAAGCCCAGCTGCGGGGGAGCCGCGGGTCAGGGCGCCCGCGGCACCAGCGCCGCGGCCCTCGTCCACCCCCCGCTGCAACGCCTCGCACGCCCGTGCACCGGCACTGCAACCCCTCGCACACCTGTGCACCGGCACTGCAACGCCTCGCACGCCCGTGCACCGGCACTGCAACGCCTCGCACGCCCATGTACCAACACTGCAATGCCTTGCACGCCTGTGCACCGACACTGCAATGCCTTGCACGCCCATGTACCAACACTGCAATGCCTCGCACGCCCGTGCACCGGCACTGCAACGCCTCGCACGCCCGTGCACCGGCACTGCAACGCCTCGCACGCCTGTGCACCGACACTGCAACGCCTCGCACGCCCATGCACCGACACTGCAACGCCTCGCACACCTGTGCACCGGCACTGCAGCGCCTCGCACGCCCGTGCACCAGCACTGCAATGCCTTGCACGCCCGTGCACCGACACTGCAACGCCTTGCACGCCCGTGCACCGACACTGCAACGCCTCGTCCTTCCGCTCCGACACTGCAACCCCTCGCACACCTGTGCACTGAGACTGCAACCCCTCACACACCCATGCACTGACACTGCAACCCCTCATCCTTCCGCACCGACACCGCAACCCCTCGCACGCCYGTGCACCAACACTGCAACCCCTCGTCCTTCCACACCAACAGCACAACCCCTYGCACGCCCATGCACTGACACTGCAACCCCTCGCATGCTTGTGCACCGACACTGAAAACCTTTGTCCTTCTGCGCTGACACTGCAACACCTCGCACGCTTGTGCACCGACACTGAAAACCCTCATCCATCTGCACCGACACTGCAAATCCTTGCACATCCATGCACTGACACTGCAACCCCTCGCACGCCCGTGCACCGACACTGCAACGCCTCGTCCTTCCGCTCCGACACTGCCAACCCTCGCACACCTGTGCACTGAGACTGCAACCCCTCACACACCCATGCACTGACACTGCAACCCCTCATCCTTCCGCACCGACACCGCAACCCCTCGCACGCCTGTGCACCAACACTGCAACCCCTCGTCCTTCCACACCAACAGCACAACCCCTCGCACGCCCATGCACTGACACTGCAACGCCTCGCACACCTGTGCACCGACACTGCAACGCCTCGCACACCCATGTACCAACACTGCAATGCCTCGCACACCTGTGCACCGGCACTGCAACGCCTCGCACGCCCGTGCACCGGCACTGCAACACCTCGTCCTTCCGCACCGACACTGCAATGCCTCGCACGCCCGTGCACCGACACTGCAACACCTTGCACGCCCATGTACCGGCACTGCAACGCCTCGCACGCCCATGTACCAACACTGCAATGCCTCGCACGCCCGTGCACCGGCACTGCAACCCCTCGCACACCTGTGCACCGGCACTGCAACGCCTCGCACGCCCATGCACTGACACTGCAACGCCTCGCACGCCCGTGCACCGGCACTGCAATGCCTCGCACGCCTGTGCACCGACACTGCAACGCCTTGCACGCCCATGCACCGACACTGCAACCCCTCGTCCTTCCGCACCGACACTGCAATGCCTCGCACGCCTGTGCACCGACACTGCAACCCCTCATCCATCTGCACCGACACTGCAACCCCTTGCACACCTGTGCACTGAGACTGCAACCCCTCACACACCCATGCACTGACACTGCAACCCCTCATCCTTCCGCACCGACACCGCAACCCCTCGCACGCCTGTGCACCAACACTGCAACCCCTCGTCCTTCCACACCAACAGCACAACCCCTYGCACGCCCATGCACYGACACTGCAACCCCTCGCATGCTTGTGCACYGACACTGAAAACCTTTGTCCTTCTGCGCTGACACTGCAACCCCTCACACGCTTGTGCACCGACACTGAAAACCCTCATCCATCTGCACCGACACTGCAAATCCTTGCACATCCATGCACTGACACAGCAACCCCTCACACGCCCGTGCACCGACACTGAAAACCTTCATCCGTCCACACCAGCACTGCAACCCCTCGCAGACCCGTACGCTGACACTGCAAACCCTCGCACGCGGCTACCCTGGCACTGCAAACCCTTGCAGACCCGTGCACTGACACCACAAGCCCTTCTCCATCTGCCCAGACACTGCAAACCCTTGCACACCCTTGCACCAGCACTGCAAACCCTCGCACAGCACCACCCTGACCCTGCAAACCCGCGTCCACCCGCACAGATGCTGCAAATCCTCACACACCCGTGCCCCCAAACTGCAAACCCTCGCACCCCTGCACCCCAGCAGCCATCGGTCCTGGCTCTACCGCCGCTCGCGCGCCCGTGCCCCAGCACTGCAAGCCCTCGTGCGCCCGTGCACTCCCCGCGCACACCCGCGCACGCGGCCCGCCGGGGCGGAGGAGCCGGCCCGCGCGCTGCCCCTAGGCCTCCAGCGCCTGCTTGTCCACCTCGGAGGGCTGCAGGCCCCGGCGGGCCCGGTAATAGTTAGCCGCGTGGCGGGATTTTCGGCTGCTCCGCTGGAAGAAGCCGCACTGGGGAGGAAGCGAGAGGGTGAGGCCAGGCTGGGAGGGCAGGGCACAGCCGGGGGGCAGGGCACGGCATGGGGGGCACGGCATGGGGTGGCACGGCATGGCACAAGGTGGCACGGCACGGGGTGGCACGGCACGGCACGGGGTGGCACAGCACG
>NW_028186832.1:0-2077 GCF_003343005.1 Rhea americana | reverse complement strand
GCACGGGGTGGCACAGCGTGGCACAGCACAAGGTGGCGTGGCACGGCGTGGCACGGCGTGGCACGGCACGGCACAGCGCGGCGCAGCCGGCGGGGCCACGGCGTTGCCTGGCCGCTGCCCCCTGCCCCGAGGTGCCGCGCAGGACCCCCGACGCCGGCGCTCACCTTCCAGAGGACGCAGACCAGCAGGGCCAGGACGAGGACGCCGGCCAGGGCGGCCAGCACGATGACCCACCAGGGCACGCCGCCGGCCACCGCCACGCCGGGGTCCAGGTACACGGAGACGGGGATCTGCGGAGGGGGGGGGTGAGGGCGGCGCGGGGGGCCGGGGGGAGCCGGGGGGGGCCCAGGGCCCGCGGGGGCTGCACCTGCGTGGAGGCGTCCTTCAGCACCAGGTTGGTGACGGAGGAGGTGACGGAGACGCTGGCTCGCACGATGAGCTCCACGGAGGTCACGGCCAGGAACTCCTGCGGCGAGCGGGTCGGGGCTCAGCGGCGGGGGGCCGGGGCCGCCGCGGCAGCCCCCCGCCGCCGCTCACCTCCAGGAAGGTGCTGTTCCAGAGGCGCCCGCGGGCGGTGAGCACGGCGGCGCGCTCGAAGCTCTGCAGCGGGCACCGGAACAGCAGGCAGCTGGCGGTGCCCTGGGCGCAGTCCTGCACGAGAGGGGCGGCCGCTCAGGAGGGGACCCCGGGCACCGGGACCCCGGGCATGGGGACCCCGGGCACGGGGACGCCGGGCACCGGGACCCCGGGCATGGGGACCCCGGGCACGGGGACGCTGGGCACCAGGACCCCGGGCATGGGGACGCCGGGCATGGGGACCCCGGGCACGGGGACGCCGGACACCGGGACCCCGGGCATGGGGACCCCGGGCACGGGGACGCCGGGCACCGGGACCCCGGGCATGGGGACCCCGGGCACGGGGACGCCGGGCACCAGGACCCCGGGCATGGGGACCCCGGGCATGGGGACCCCGGGCACGGGGACGCCGGGCACCGGGACCCCGGGCACTGGGACCCCGGGCATGGGGACCCCGGGCACGGGGACCCCGGGCACCGGGACCCCGGGCATGGGGACCCCGGGCATGGGGACCCCGGGCACTGGGACCCCGGGCATGGGGACCCTGGGCACCAGGACCCCGGGCATGGGGACCCCGGGCACCGGGACCCCGGGCATGGGGACCCTGGGCACGGGGACGCCGGGCATGGGGACCCTGGGCACGGGGACCCCGGGCATGGGGACGCTGGGCACGGGGACCCCGGGCATGGGGACCCCGGGCATGGGGACGCCGGGCACCAGGACCCCGGGCATGGGGACCGTGGGCACCGGGACCCCGGGCATGGGGACCCCAGGCACGGGGACACTGGGCACCGGGACCCCGGGCATGGGGACCCCGGGCACGGGGACCCCGGGCACCAGGACCCCGGGCACCAGGATCCCAGACACCAGGATCCCAGACACCAGGACCCCGGGCACCGGGACTTTGGGCACCAGGACCCCGGGTGCCGGGACGCCCCGCACGCTGCCCCCCCTCACCAGCGTCACGTTCCTCCGCCGCTCAGCTGGCGCCGGCAGCCACCAGGACGCCGCGGCCGACGCCTCGGCGGGATCGGCCTCCCCCGGCGGCTCCTGCGGGGGGAGAGCGGGAGAGCAGCTGTGCCAGGCGCTGGCCCCAAGGGACCCGGCCCCCAGGGATGGGGGGCACCCGGCCCCCAGGGATGGAGAGACCCAGCCTGGAGGGATGGGGGGACCTGATCCCCAGGGATGGGGAGGCCCGGCCCCAAGGAATGGGGGGGACCCGGTCCCCAGGGATGGAGGGGACCCTGGCCCAAGGAATGGGGGGGACCCGGCCCCCAGGGATGGGGGGGGACCCAGCCCCGAGGGATGGGGGGGACCCGGCCCCCAGGGATGGAGGGACCGGCACGGAGGGAAGCAGGATAAAGGAACGCAGCAGGGAGGGATGGAGGGAGAGGGCGTGGAGGGCCGCGGGATGGAGGGATGCGGCAGAAGGACGCAGGCCGGAGGGATGGGGTCTGGAGGGACAGAGGGACGCGGCGGACGGGCGGACGGCGGGGGCGCG
>NW_028186831.1:0-48047 GCF_003343005.1 Rhea americana | reverse complement strand
GCTGTCCCTGAAGCTGCACATGTTTTGTCTGAAGTGCTCTGCACGGAGCCTGAGGGGAACAGGGGCAGAGCACAGTGGGAAGCTCCTGCAGAGAGACTGGACCCTCTTTTCAAAAAATGTCCCATTACGCCACGGGGCACAGAGCATTGACTGAGGCATCCAGCCTCGGTCAACAGGCTTCCCCTTCAACAGAGTCCTCCCAGGTCGTGGGAAAGCCTTGCCCCCTGCACTCCCCGGCCAACTCGCTCCCAAAGCTTTTCTTGCACCAAAGGCATGGGAGGAGTTGGACCCTTCTTGTCTCGGTACTGCCCAGATGGACGCTGCTGCTGCCATTCCTCTGCCTCCCTATCCCTTGTGCTTTCCTCCCCAGATCTGAATGGGGCAGAGACCTACTGGGACCTGCCCATCCTGCATGGGRAGCCCAGCTGAGAAGCTTGGCTCTTTGGCCATGCCAAGACTCCATACCCCAGCATCCCCACGGAAGGTGTCCGGGACAGATCCTGCCCTAAAGCCCTGCCYTGCTGAAGAGGGCACACAGGGCAACGTTCTGGAGGAGGGGGAGGYATGGRAAGGAGCAGGGGTTGTGCAGGGCCTGGAGGTCTGGCTACATTCCTTGCCACAGGCCTGGCCTCTAGGGGCAGGAACCCCATTGCAGGGTTTGCCCTAGCTCTGAGGGAGCCTTGATGTGCGGTATCCATCGAGCCAGGGTCTTAGCAGAGTGGCTTCTGCTGGAGCGGGCRTCAGTGGCCTTTCTCCTCCCAGCTCCTGTTGCCCTTCACCAACTCGGAGAGAGCTGCTGAGCGTGAGAGGGCTGTGGGGAGGATTGAAAAGCTGAACAACTACAAAGAGCAGCAATGCAACCATCACTGGCTTATCAGGCACTGCCTCACAAGTGACCTCACAACCACTAACAGCYRCAAGGCCCACAGCACTGGCAATTAGGGCCTCMGGCAGGAGCCAACTCACAACCACCAAGAGCAGCCGGAGGCCTAGCATTGCCCTACCAGGCGCTGAAGCACCAGTCACCTCACAACACCTAACAGCAGCACACCACCCGTCCTCCTCTATCAGGCGCTGCAGTAGAAGTGACCGTACAACCACCAACAGCAGCCAGGGGCATGGCACTGCCCTGTAGGACATGGAGGCACAAATGACCGCACAATTCCAGGTAAAGCACTGGTCTATCAGGCAGTATGGCACAAGTGCCCTCACAACCCCCACCAGCAACAACAGCCRTAGCRTTGGCAGTTATGGCCTAAYCGCAAAGAGCGGTGACAGCAACCGAATCACAAAATTGTTGAGGTTGGTGGGGACCTCTGGAGATCATCTAGTCCAATCCCCTTGCTCAAGCAGGATCACCTACAGCATATTAAGTGGGATTGTATCCAGGTAGGTTTTGAATATCTCCGGAGAAGGAGACCTCACAACCTCTCTGGGCAACCTCTTCCAGTGCTCTGTCACTCTCACAGGAAAGACGTTCTTTCTCAAATTCAGGCAGAACCTGCTGTGTTTCAGTTTGTGCCTTTCGCAGCATGTCCTGTCGCTGGGCACTACTGAGAAGACTTTGGCCCCATCCCCTTTGCCACCTCCCGTTAAGGTATTTGTAGACATTGATAAGATCCCCCCTCAAGCTTATCTTATCCAGGCTAAACAGGCCCAGTTCTCTCAGCCTTTCCTCAGGAGAGATGCTCCAGTCCTCTGGTCATCTTTGTAGCCCTACACTACAAGTTGAGCGGCAGAATCACCTCCTTCCGTCTGCTGAAAACACTCTTCCTAATGCACCCCAGGAGACCATTGGCCTTTCCTGGCCACAAGAGCACATTGCTGGCTCATGGTCAACTTGCTGTCCAGCAGCCCTCCCAGGTCCTTCCCTGCAGAGCTGCTCTCCAACAGGTCAGCCCTCAAGCTGTACTGCTCCATGGGGTTATTCCTAAGTGCAGGATTCTGCACTTGCCYTTGTTGAACCTCAAGAGGTTCCTCTCCGCCCAGCTCTCCAGCCTGTCCAGGTCTCTCTGAATGGCAGCACAGCCCTCAGGTGTGTCAGCCACTCCTCCCAGCTTGGTAGCATCCGCARACTTGCTGAGCAGGCACTCTGTCCCTTCATCYASGTCATTGATGAATAACTTCAACAGGACTGGCCACAGCACTGAGCCCTGGGGAGCTCCACTAGCCACAGGCCTCCAACTRGACTCCGTGCCGGTGATGACAATCCTCTTAGTTCTGCCTTTCAGCCAGTTCTCAATCCACCTCACTGTCCACTCGTCTAACCCACACTTCCTGAGCTTATCTAGGAGGATGTTATGGGAGGCAGTGTCAAAAGCCTTGCTAAAGTCAAGGTATACAATGTCCACTGGTCTCCCCTCATTCACCCAGCCAGTCATTCCATCAGAGAAGGCTAGCAGGTTGGTTAAGTGTGATTTCCCCTTGGTGAATCCATGCTGGCTACTCCTGATCACCTTCCTTTCCTCCATAGGCTTGGAGGTGACATCCAGAATGAGCTGTTCCATCACCTTTCCAGGGATGGAGGTGAGACTGACTGCCCTRTAGTTGCCTGGGTCCTCCTTCTTGCCCTTTTTGAAGACAGGAGTGACATTGGCTTTCTTCCAGACCTCAGGCACCTCTCCAGTTCTCCAGGACATTTCAAAGATGATGGAGAGAGGCTTGGCAACAACATTCACCAGCTCCGTCAGTACTCATGGATGCATCTCATCATGTCCTGTGGATTTGTGGCTGTCAGGTTTCCCTGGGAGATCTCTAACCAGATCCTCCTYGACCAAAGCTAAGTCAGCCTTTCTCCAGACGTTCTCCCTTGTCTCTAGGCTCTGGGATTCCTGTGAGCTGCACTTAGCAGTAAAGACTGAAGCAAAGAAGGCCATTAGCATTAAAGACTGAAGTAAAGAAGGTCAGTGATGGTTGCATGGCTGCTGTTTGTGGTGGTGTGGTCACTTCTTCCTGAGATCCTGATAGGCCATTGCCAGGCTCATAGTTTACATTTGGAATTGTGACATCACTGCTACCTCAGTCCCTGATAATGCAATGCAAGGATGCTGACTGCTACTAGCGCTTGTAAGGACACTTCTGCCTGAAGTCTTGACACGCCATTGCTAGGCGCATGGCTGATGTTTTGAATTGTGTGGTCACTTGTGCCTCATTGCTTTACAGGCCAGTGACAGGCCCTTGGCTGCTGTTAGTGGCTGTGAGCTCACTTTTGCAGCAGTGCCGTATAGGGCGCTGCTGGTCATGTGCTGCCGTTAGTTGTTACGAGGTGACTTGTGCCTCAATGCCTGATACGGTAATGCTAGGCTGCTGGCTGCTCTTTGTGGTTTAGTTGTTACGAGGTGACTTGTGCCTCAATGCCTGATACGGTAATGCTAGGCTGCTGGCTGCTCTTTGTGGTTGTGAGGTTAGTTGTGCAGCAGTTGTCTGATAGGGCAGCGCTAGGCCGCTGGCTGCTCTTTGTGGTTGTGAGGTGACTTCTGCCTGAGGCCCAAATTGCCAATGCTATGGCCATTCCTGCTGTTAATTGCTGGGAGGTCCCTTGTGCCACAGTGTCTGATAGGCCAGTGCTGTACCCAGGATTGTGATGTCACTTGTGCCTCCATGTCTTACAGGCTTCTGCTAGGCCAATGGTTGCTGTTTGTTGTTTTGAGGTCACTTGTACACCAGTGTCTCGTAGTCCCATGCTGGTGATGTTGTTGCTGGTTGGATCACTTAAGTCACTTACACCTCAGAACCTGATAGGGCAGTGCGATACACGGGACTGTTATGTCACTATGTGCCTCAGTGCGCTACAGGCCGGTGCTAGGTCTCTGGATTTTGTTTGATCTTGTGGGGTCGCTTGTGCCTCAGTGCTCTACAGGACACAGCTTATCCCCCATTTGCTGCTGGTGTTTGTGAGGTTACTTGAGCCACAGTGTCTGATAGACTAGTGCTATACCCAGGATGGTGAGATCAATCGTGCCTCCATGACTTACAGAGCAGTAYCAGGGCCCGAGCTACTGTTTGTGGTTGCGAGGTTACTTCTGCAGCAGTGCCTGATAGGGCAGTGCTATTCTCGAGATTGTGAGGTCACTTGTGCCTCCGTGCCTTACAGTTGAGTGCCGAGCCCCTGGCTGCAGTCAGTGGTTGCTGTTTCTGGTTGTGAGGTGACTTGTGCTTCAGTGCCTTACAAGGCAATGCTAGTGTTGTCCCCAAACTGGGTTCTGTTACCTGGTGTGCAAACAAATAGACACACAGGGTCAAGATATTTGTTTATTTCTTTTCTGCGCGGAAATGGGTGCTAGGTGGTAAATCCACAAAGCTAGCACACCTTCTCCCCCTCTCATTCTTGATTTATACACACTTTTCAGGGAACACTTTATACAAATTTTTCTATTGGTTACAGTTTGATCACACCACATATCTGCTCCGCACCTGCACTTTAACATTCCTGTTAATTAGCATAGGAAGCGGAGAAGAAGGCGGTAACATCATTATCATGTCATTTCCATCTCATTATTCATTTAGGGGAGTGTAGTTTAATATGTTAATAAGTGTTAACGAGCTTATAGGTTACTCTGGGTTATTCTGCTGTCTTTGTCTCGTCTACCCCTCATATTCTTCAAAGTGCTGTGGTTTCATCGAGGTTATGCAGCTGGAGTCCTTTGCAATACTGTTACAAGATATCCTCTCTCCCTTGTCCTTGAGTCTTGTTAACTATCCACAGTATCGCTTCAACAATTCCCCCCTTTGAGACTTGATAATAGCACTTATCTAGCAAGTCTCATTTAAACAACTTCAGTTGTTCCCCTATGGATGTTAAGTTAGTTCTAAGTATTTCCCATGGCACAAGYGGTCTGGCAGATTTTGACATAGGCAAGCAAGCAGTAATCTGAATCAGATTATGGATTTTCCAAAGGCCTGTATAAGCTGTAAAAACAGGTTAGTTGTAACAATGGGCATGCATAACAGAATTAACAATGACGTCCTCATTTTCCATCTTATTAAGTCTACAACAAGGATGAAGTAAAGCAGTATTCTTATAAATCACTCCTATTATTATAAATAAAAATGGTATCAGAAWGTAAACTAATGCCAATAACCCCTGAGAGCAGTCCAATTCAATGTAAGAGAGTTCAGTTTCCCAAGTACAATTAATTGATTGTGGAAGTTTTGTACTCTTATCTTGAGAGACCCTGTAGCTGTGGCAGTYCACAGTCATTCAAAGGTGCCTTCTTTATTCAGGAATAGTGGGTCCAGGAACTTATTCCCTCCACCTCCACTGCAGTATGAGTTGTCAGAAGCACCAGGTACGGGGCTTTCCACTTTCCTCTTAGTGATTTTCCTTCCATGTCCAAACATAGACCAAATCCCCAGGCTGGACGCCATGCACAGGGGAGTCCAATGGAAGGGGGGGTGCACTGATTAAAGTACTTATGTAAAGATGTTAGTAACCAGGACAAAGACAGTAAATACTCTTTCAACATTTCTTCCCCTCTTACATGCATTTGATCACTTTGTCTCCCTATTTCATTAATTGGGTAAAGTTTCCCATAAAGTATTTCGAAAGGGCTTACTCCTTCTTACTCCTCAATAAGTTTGCCGATGATACCAAGCTAGGAGGAGCGGCTGCGAGAGCTGGGCCTGTTTAGCCTGCAGAAGAGAAGACTGAGGGGGTGTTAGAGAAATAACTGTGAGGAAAACCTTGCAAATAGTTACCCAGACTCAAGGACAAGGGAGAGAGAAAAACAGTACTGCAAAGGATAACCAGCTCCGGCTAAATAACCTTGAYGAAACCACAGCGCTTTGAAGATTGCGAGGGGTAGGTAAGACAAAAACAGCAGAATAACCCAGAAGTGACCTTAGGTTCATTAAGGCTTATTAACATATTAAACTTCACACCCCTAAATGAATAATGAGATGGAAATGACATGATAATGATGTTACCGCCCCTTCTTCGCTTCCTATGCTAATTAACAGGAATGTGAAAGCGCAAGCGCAGCGCGATTACCTGAGGTAATGAAATTGTAACCAATAGAAAGATTTGTATAAAATACTCCCTGAAAAGTGTGTATAAATCAAGAATGAGAGGGGGAGAAGGTGTGCTAGCTTTGTGGATTTACCACCTAGCACCCATTTCTGTGCAGAAAAGAAATAAACAAATATCTCGACCCTGTGTGTCTATTGGTTGCTTGCACACCGGGTAACAGAACCCAGATTTTGGGACAACGCTAGGCAGAGCGGCTGCGAGAGCTGGGCCTGTTTAGCCTGCAGAAGAGAAGACTGAGAGGGGATCTTGTCAATGTGTGTAAGTATCTGAAGGGAGGATGTCAAGGGGATGGGGCTAAACTCTTTTCAGTTCTCCCACGCAAAAGGACTAGGGGCAATGGGCACACACTGAACCACAGCAAGTTCTGCCTGAATATGAGGAGGAATTTCTTTGCTGGGAGAGTGACAGAGCACTGGAAGAGGTTGCCCAGAGAGGTTGTGGAGCCTCCTTCTCTGGAGATATTCAAAACCCACCTGGATGCAACCCTGTCTAACATGCTGTGGGTGACCCTGCTTGAGCTTGAGGGTTAGAGAAACTCATGAGTCAATTTTGTACCTCCAGTTGTACACTCCATTGGTTACAAAAATGGCCGCAAAGTTTTCCTTCCTGTAGCTTCAACAATGGTAGTAGTAACGTTACTTGCTTAAGTAATCTTACTTACTTATACTTACTTAAGTTACCCTTACGTAAGTTAGTTACCACTGAATGAGTGGTCCCACTATCTAATAAAAACCTGTAGTTTCATTCATCAGCCTTACTGGAACCAGGGGATCAGCTGGGGAGATTCTTATTTTCTCCCCGGTCCCCTTCATTCCATATTTGATTCCTCTAACATAATTAACTTGGTGTTTTCTGGGCTCTGTAGCTGCATTACCCTTCTTCAGTTTGGACATTCGTTTTTCCAGTGTCCTTCCTGCCTACAAATTGCACATTGATTTGGACCCAAAGTGGGCCTAGGGAGGCCACCTCCTGGCCTCCCTCCCCTTTCAGCTCTTCCTCCTCTATGATCTCTTCCACTTCCCCTGCCCCTACCTTTGAATTCATCTCCCTGAATGGCTGCTGCCAAAAGAGACGCCTGTAGTTTCATTCGGTTTTGTGTTTCTCTTTTTCCCTTTTCATCTYGGTTATTATATACCTTACATGCTATCTCCATCACCTAGGAAATAGACATTCCCCCAGCTCCATCTGCCTTCTGTAGCTTCTTTTGAATATCCTGATCTGACTGGCCAATGAATAGCGTATTAAACAGTCTTTGATTCGCTTCCTCATTTGGATCCAAGTCTGCCCACTTTCTGGCTGCTTCAAATAATCTTTCAATAAAAAGCTGAGGGATTTTCTTCAGGCCCCTGCCTTACTTCATACAACTTCGATATGTTGTTTGGTTTCAGAACTCCGTATTGAACCCCATTTAGAATGAACTGTTGATACTGCTGCAATAGCTCCCTAACCCCCCTCCTATTTGGATCCCACTCTGGATCTCTTCTGGTGGATAAGGAGATGTCAGGATCCCCCTGTCTTCTCCAACCAGGAAAGTATTCAATAGCACCCGCAAGTCTCCCCAGTTAGGATTATCAGTTACCATAATAGTCTCCAAAAGTTGATGCAGCCTCTCAGGATTTTCCCTATCTGAGCCAACAGACTGCTTCCAATTTAATAAATCCGAGGTCCTAAAAAGAACATGTACAAATACTGTACAAATACTTCCTGTCTCACTGCCTGCCTCAAAGAAGCCTGTATAACTGATTGTTGCTGTCTCCTAGTTCAGCCAGAAATATCGCTGGAATCTTCATTTCCTAATTGGGGGGAGAGGGGGGAGGAGGAGGAAGGGCGATTCCTCAGCTGACGTGGATTTCCACAAGGAGGGGGCACATCCTCCTGTTCCTCTCCATTCAGAATTTTTCTGTTAGTACAGCTTAAGCAACATCTGTTCTCTTCCTTCTTTACTACTGCAGCCATTACTGGTTCCTCCTCACCTGTCAGTTTACATTTCTTTTGAATTTCTAGTTTCCTAAATAACAACATAAAAGCCTCCACACAGGGTACCTCATCACACCCTTTCGGCAGCAAAGCAGCATTAATTGTAATACAGTATTATAGTTAAAGGTCCCATTTTCTGCTCATTTCTCATCACAGTCCAACTTACACATTCCAACTCACACATATTGGTTACTGTATCTTCTCATCCTTTCTTTTGTCATTGGATCTTCGCCAAAGATACCACAATGTTTCAAAATATACTCCAAAGGGCTGTATTATGTACCCGGGATTGTGAGTTCAAGTGTGCCTCCATGTCTTAAAGGCCACTGCCAGGCCCCTGACTGCTGTTAGTGGTTGTGAAGTCACTTCTTCAGCAGTGCTTTACAGATCAGTGCCAGCCTTGGCTGCTGCAGGTGCTTGTGAGGCCATTCGTGCCACAGTGTCTGATAGGCCAGTGCTATACCCAGGACTGTGAGGTCACCTGTGCCTCCATGCCTTATAGACCAGTGCTAGGGCCCTGGCTGCTGTTAGTGCTTGTGAGGTGACCTGAAAACAAATGCCTGATAGGCCAGTGGTGGCGATGTTGTTACTGTCTGGGTCTCTTACATCACTTGTGCCTTGGTACCAGATAGATCAGCGTTGGTCGCCTGACTCCTGTTTGTGGTTGTAAGGTGACTTGTGCAGCAGCATCTGATAGGTCAGTGCTAGAACCCTGGTTGCAATTTCTGGTTGTGAGGYGACTTCTGCCTCAGGCTCTAATTGCCAATGATATGGCCGTTGCTGCTGTTAATTGCTGGGAGGGCACTTGTGCCACAGAGTCTGATAGGCCAGGGCTATTCCTGGACTTTTGAGGTCACTTATTCCTCTGTGTTTTACAGGCCAGTGCCCAGCCCCTGGATGTTGTTGGTAGTTATAAGGTCACTAGCGAAGCAGTGCCTGATAGGCCGGGACTGTGAGGTCCCTTCTGCCTGAGGCCCTACAGGCCAGTGCCAGGCCACTGGGTGCTCTCTGTGGTTGTGAGGTGACTTCTGCCTCAGGCCCTAATTGCAAATACTATGGCCATTGCTGCTGYTAATTGCTGGGAGGCCGCAGTGCCTGATAGTCCAGAGCTATACCCAGGACTGTGAGGTCACTTCTGCCTCAGTGCCTTACAGGCCAGTGCCAGGCCCCTGGACAACAGTTTGTTGTTTTGAACTTACTTGTGCATCAGTGCCCTACAGGCTAGTGCCAGGCCCCTGGATGCTGTTTGTGGTTGAGAGGTGACTTCTGCCTGAGGTCCTACTTGCCAATGCTATGGCCATTCCTGCTGTTAATTGCTGAAAGGTCACTTGTGCCACAGTGTCTGATAGGCCAGTGCTATATCTGAGATTGTGATGTCACTTATGCCTCAGTGCTTTCTAGGCCGGTGCCAGGCCCCTGGATGCTCTTTGTGGTTTTGAGTTCTCTTGTGCTGTAGTGTCTGATAGACCAATGCTACACCCGGGAGTGTGCGGTCACTTGTGCCTCAGTGCCATATAGGCCAGTACCAGGCCCATGGATGCTGTTTGTTTTTGTGACGTACTTGTGCCTCAGTACTACCAGGCAGTACTAGGCCCTTGGCTGCTGTTAGTGGTTGTGAGCTCACTTGGGCAGCAGTGCTGGTCTTGTGCTACAATTAGTCCTTGTGAGGTCCCGTATGCCTCAGTGCCTGATAGGCCAGTACTGATTGCATGGCTGCTGTTTGTGGTTGTGAGGTCATCTATGCCACAAGCCTTACAGGCTTGTGCCAGGCGCCTGTCTGGTGCTGGTAGTTGTCAGGTCACTTGTGCATCACTGCCTTGCAAGCCAGTAATGGTCATGTGCTGCTGTTCATTTTTGCGAGGTGACYTGTGCAGGAGTGCCTGACAGGGTAATGCTGAGCCCTTGGCTGTTATTTGAGGTTGTAAGGTGCCTTCTGCCTGAGGCCCTAATTGCCAATGCTATGGCCATTACTGCTGGTGGTGGTTGTGCGACCACTTGTGCAACAGTGTCTCATAGGCCAGTGCTATACCCGGGATTGTGAGGTCACTTGTTCCTCTGTGCTTTCCAGGCCAGTGACAGGCCCATGGATATTCTTAATCRTTGTGAGGTCACTTGTGAAGCAGTGTCCGATAGGGCAGTGCTGGTCATGTGCTGCTATTAGTCCTTGGGAGGTCCCTTATGCCTCAGTACCTGATAGGCCGGTACTGGTTTGCAAGGAAGAATGCGGAAGAATGGTGAGGAGTCAGGCGAGACAGTGGCTTACTGTCCAGGACTTGAGAGTGTTGCTCAAGGCTTATGTTACTATTCAGCAACTATGGTTATCTGCTCATGGATAAGCTAAGCTTTTTTATACTTTGTATTTTAGGAAAAGCATATAGTACACACGTACCCATAAATCTGTGTGAAAAGAACATTTCAAGATTGTAATATTGATTAAGCTGCCTATAAAATGTAAAGGCGAGAAATGATGAATGTTCCTTGYGTTGGAGCCACGCTTGGGGCTGCCCTGCCATCTCTGTCACTGGCCACTGTGGGAGCCACACAGAACCCTCCTGCATTGGTATCATTACTGTCYTTTTTTTACCCAATTGTTAATAAATATATTAACTAGCCTTGTATCTCTCTCTATCAAGCCCCTAAATTGTCCTTACAAGTGGCGTCATGAACAGAATTGCGAGAACACACAGTGCTGAAGAGGAAAAAAAGGGGAAAAAAGGGAAAGCCCATGAGCAGGATTGTGGATAAGATGGGAAAGTGGCCTGGACTACGCTACCAGGATAACCCATTTGCAAGCACTGGGGGCCTGCAGCAGCAACAGTGGCAACTTTAAGCTACCCAGAAGACTGGCCAGAATTGGCCAGTGTGTAGCAGGTAATGTCACAGGTGGTTAAGGAAGCCCTGACAGGARTGCTCCCTACCACCACAGCCGAACCTGTCAGGTAGCGTTAGCAGGGCAAGTTGCATGGATTTTTCTGACGGCGCTTTGGGCACTTGATACTGAAGTGATGAGGCAACAGCTGCTACGTTTGGAGAATGAAAGGGAGGACCTGAAACAAGAGACTGGAGATTTGTGGAATGCTAGGAAAATTACTCAGGAGGTTATTACTATGCAAGCCGAAAAAAATCATGACTTAGCCCACCAGATGGAGCGGTTGGTTTTGAGATTAGCTAATAAGAAGCAGTGTATATGTGTATATGTGGATGACCACCTCCACCTGAGGAGCAGCCTCTTGCTCAGACGCATCCCTTGATTCAAATGAGGGGGGGGAATGGCAAGTGGATGGGAATACTGTAGAACAAATGCGGACTTACACTCCCAAAGAGTTGAAAGAGTTTCTAAGTATGTTCCAAGAAAAAACAGGAGAACCTTTGCTTAAGTGGATGGTATGTGTATGGGATGCGGGTGCAGGGTCTTTGCGGTTATTAAGAGAAGAGTAGGATTTAACGAGCCCTTTAACTACTGATCCTGAAGTACAGGATTATCTGAAGCAGGCAGGTAATCCCTGCGATGGTAGTGGTCAGCCAGTACCTGCTCCTTCTTTGTATCAGTGGATATGCAGGACTATGATAGGGGCATATCCTGCACCAGGAGAGCTAATAACTACCTTAGATCCATGGAGAACAGTAGAAGGAGGAATAGATGCCTTATGGCAAATGGGGGTAACCTTAGGGTTCCCAGATGCTGAAGGACAGACGATATTCAGGTCACTAGGCAAATGAAGCTGCAGCTTATGAAAGAAGCTGCGGGGTCAGTTAAGGGATTGTTAATGAATACTGTTATGTCAGCCAGCGGGACTGTAGGGGAGCTGGTTAATTCTATGAGGGACTATGACAGAGTGGGAAATAGCGCTGGAAAGAACATTTGAGCTGTCCAAAAGCCCACTGAAAAGAAGTCTGGGGGAAAAAGTTACTACAAAACTGAAAATAAGTAAGAAACAAATGTGGATAGACTTGTTAAAAGTTGAGGTAGACAGTGATACAATAAATGGTTTGCCTATAGGAGAGCTATTTAAACGGTGGCAAGGACTTAATAAATTATTGCTCGCCGCATCCTCAATGCAGCCCTCTGCTCCACCTATGCCTGCAGCCGGGGGTGGGGGTGGAAAATGCCTGCCGAGCAACAATGATAGTCAGGCGGATCCTCCAATGTCAGAGCATCCATACTACCATACTATCCGGGGGATCAATGCCAATATGTCCCTCTAAAAAAACGCTGGTGCTCTGGTGGGGAAAAATCTGTCTTGGCTTTGGTAGATACAAGTGCAGAGGTCACAGTCTTGCCTACTTCTATTACTAATACCTCCACCTCTAATAAGTCTTGTGGGATAGGAGACGTGGAAGTCCCAGCTGTGCGAGCCACTGTAAGCTTGGTAATAGCTAAATTACCACTGTTTTCTGCTGTAGAACTTCTCGTCCCTATTCATGAGTATATATTGGGGATAGATTCTCCTTTGGATGAAATACATTTCTTCCCCAAGCTGCATCCCCAAGGATTTCCCAAGTGGGACCCTGCTGAGTTGCCAAAACCTCGAAAATAGTCCAAACAAAGCAATATCGTATTCTGGGAGGAGAGAAGGAGATACAAGAAACTGTGGACACTCTTCTTCAGGCAGGAATAATTCACCCAGCCTTATCTGCTTTTAACAGCCACATCTGGCCTGTGTGCAAACCAGATGGCACATGGAGAATAGCTATAGATTATTGGGAATTGAACAAGGTAACCCCTCCGCTGATGGCAGTGGTCCTGGCTATGGTTACCTTGATCAAGCACATAGGCAATTGATTGCAGCCATGGAAGGCTGTGATAGACTTAGCTAATGCTTTTTTTCTCAATTGCCATTTCTGAAATCAATTCTGAGATCAATTTGCCTTTACCTGGAACAATAAACAGCATACTTTCCAGGTTCTTCCCCAGGRATATAAAGTCATAGTCATACTGTCTGTCACCAAATGGTAGCTGCCGTACCTGTGTTAGGAGAGGACTGCACTTTGACAGCACATCATTACATTGATGATCTTTTGATTACGGGACCCGATCGGGACACAGTGCAGCACCAGTTGGAGTGTTTGACCAATGAACTGACAAAGGGGGTGGGCAATAAACCCGAAGAAGACACAGGGACCAGMTACCAGTGTGATATTTCTGGGAATTTTATGGCAAGGACATATGAAAGTTATTCCAGAGAAAGTCTGGAATTTGGCCTGTGGTACCCCGTACCAACAGACCCTAAATAGTTACAAATCTTCCTGGGTTTACTGGGATTTTGGCGTGCTTTTATTCTCCATTTTAGCATATTTGATGCACCCTTTGCAAGGTCTTACTAAAAAGCGTACTGAATGGCAGTGGATGAAGGAGCATCAGCAGGCTTTTGACCTATGCACAGATGCTATTGAACAACATGTTCAGTTGTACACTCCCCAACTTGGCCGGCCTTTTGAATTAGAAGTCACTGTATTAGGTGACACAATCTCTTGGGGATTATGGCAGCATTGTACACAGAACCAAAGACAGCCTATTGGGTGTTGGTCTAAGTCATTAACTGAAATAATGGCTAGATACATGCCACTAGACAAACAGTTGCCAGCAGTAGTTTGGGCCTTTTAAGTTATCAAGCGTATCAGCAGCAGAGACGCGGTGACTGTGCACCCTCCCATAACCATACAGTCTTGGACTGCTAATAAGTATGTGCGAGCTCATGCTGGAGTGGCACAAACCGCTATGCGATGGAAATGGAAACATTATCTCCAGTCTTGATGGCAACCAGGCTAGAAAAACATTAGTACTCCCCATGCTACAAYTTTGAGAACTGTACAATTTGAACATATGCCCAGCTTAGCAGAACCTGCAACTTTTCCCACAGTATCAAAACCATTGAGTCATCCTCCTATTACTGAGGTGCCTCCTTTTGATGAGCTGTAGCCTGAAAAACAAAAAACTGTCTGGTTCACTGATGGGAGTGCTGTATATTCACGGTGTGGAAAGCAAACCTGGCGAGACGTGGAATATAATCCTTCTCAAGAAGAGGTAACATTTGTAGCAGGAACTGGGTATTCAAGTCAGTGGGCTGAGTTAAAAGCAGCTGAATTGGCTGTTATGGATGGGCAGGCTCATTTCGTGTATACYGACAGTTGGGTCGTTTTCCGTGGACTGGTTACCTGGCTCCCACCTTGGGCAGCAGCTGACTGGAACATACATGCTAAAAAATTGCATGGACATGATATCTGGGCCCATACCCAAGTAAAGCAAACCCCCTTGCAAATTTGACATTTGTCGATGCACACCAGAAAAGTTTTACTTGAGAATGTGAGTACAATAATGCTGCTGACCATACGGTAACCCTGAATGAGTTGACCCAGGCTGCCCATGGCCACATAGACTCAGGATATTGAGGACCCACCTCTGCTCAAGCATGGGATCAGGCTCGAAGCCAAAATGCATTGTCTCTGATTTTGAGCAGTACCAGACTGCTCAAAATATCTGTGTCACATGTACACAATTAGCCAATATACAATTTAGATAGCCATTAGAAAACAAGCAAGGAGCTCCTGACAAAACTCCAAGAGAACAGGAAAGTACACAGAATGTGGAAGAGGGGACAGGCTACTTGAGAGGATTATAAGAATGTTGTCAAAGTATGCAGAGATGCAACAAGGAAGGGTAAGATCCATTTGAAACTAAGTCTGGCAAGGGATGTCAAGGACAACAAGAAGGGATTCTTCAAATACATCAGTAGCAAAAGGAGGACTGGGGAAAATGTGTGCCCACTACTGAATGGGGTGGAGGCCCTGGTGACGAAGGATACAGAGAMRACAGAGTTAAGTTACTGAATGCCTTCTTTGCGTCAGTCTTCACTGCTAAGGGTAACCCTCAAGAATCCCAGAGCATGGAGACTAGGTTCCTCTCTGCCCAGCTCTCCAGCCTGTCCAGGTCTCTCTGAATGGCAGCACTCTCTGGTGTGTCAGCCATTCCTCCCAGCTTGGTAGCATCCGCAAACTTGCTGAGCAGACACTCTGTCCCTTCATCTACGTCATTGATGAATAAATTGAACAGGATGGGGTCTAGTACTGAGCCCTGGGGAACTCTAGCCATAGGCCTCAAACTGACTCTGCGCCAGTGATGACAACCCTCTTAGCTCTGCCTTTCAGCCAGTTCTCAATCCACCTCACWGTCCACTCGTCTAACCCACACTTCCTGAGCTTGCCTAGGAGGATGTTACGGGAGCCAGTGCCAAAAGCCTTGCTGAAGTCAAGGTACACAACATCCCCCCACTGGAGGGATAACTCCAATGATAAAAGCCTCAGGAGAATTGGAATGTTACACCMCCCCCCCCCCCCGACATAAAAGCACAGCAGACTATCCCAATGCAACTATATGTTACATGTCCTTCCGGACAAGTGTGGGTTTTTACCCCAGTAATATCTGCTATGATAGCACCTCTCCTCATAACGTTTTCTCAAGAGCTTTCATTTCAGGTTACTGCTGAACACCCAGTGGTCTCTGCTGGTCTCAGGGATTTTATGCCCACGAGCTCCATCTCCAGTAACTACCACTTTGAATGTCACTAAAGCTTTAGTGAGTGTATGGATCATCTCCCCACATAAACCTTGAATTGCTTCTGGTACCCGGACCAGAAGCAACTGCTTTAATCCAACCAGAGGGTGAGTCTTTTTCCTCTTATATTCCCCTTTCCAAGGTGTCTCRTTGATGTTAATWATGAAGTGGATATGGTTATCAACACTGTTGTCAGTGTACTCTGCATTGGACTTGATGGACCACCCTGAACCACACATAAATGCCTGGATTTGGCTAGCCCAATGTTCTGGCAATCTATTGGCATTTTGTTTAGCTGGAGAGTAGTTGGTAGACCGTATACTCAGTATATGTTATGTAGGGGCACCCACGCTGATAACTGTGATGCAGATTATACGTTCCGAAAGTTGTTTGACACTGCAGTTACTCCCCTGAATTTATATGACATGGGAACTCTATCACTCCTCTTAACCCCTTAGACATATTCTTTCYGTGTAGCTAATGTATCCAAGGCAGCTGTTTGTTTCACTTYTGTAAATTAAACTGCTCAGCATCAAAATACGACTAACATGCAATTGCAATGCAACAGTACCATAAACATAACTTATGCTTCTGCACACTTAATCTTGCCTTTAGGTTGGTTCCTTTTATGTGGGACTACCACTTACACGTATGTACCTGCTAATACTATAGGAGGTCCCTGTACCCTGGGAAGAGTAAGATTAAGTACCTTACCTTACATACTAAATAAGACCAGAGCGCCACGACATCTTCTGGACAACACATGTAACCCTTTTCTCACATGGAAAAACTCTAGGGCTGCTGCTAAGCCTAGTACGGATCCCAGGGTGGTGATCCATAACTATTGGCAACGGGAACATGTAGCTTGTGCACTAGCACAGCATCTAAACTGAACATCCAAGGCTATTGCCTCMYTTAACACGCAGATTCAAGAGCTATGTCAAGGAGTGTTGTGGGATGGATTGGTAATTGACTATTTGCTTCTGCACCATAATCATGGATGCCACGACTCTGCAGGAATGTGCTGTTTAAATATAACTGATGAATCTTTGTCTAATGATGGTGGTGTTGCTCATATCTAACAGCTTGTCCAGCATATCCAACAACATGATGGTGACATGTGGCTGGTTGAGTCGGTCGACTCTTTGACTGGATGACTTGGACACCTTATCTAGGACAGTCTCATAGCATTGCTGGCTATCATATCACAATATGTATTACTTTCAATATTATATAAATTGCCTTATCCAGCATGCAAGTCCAACAAGTAACCCAATGTCTCGTGGTTGTGCAGTGTAAGGGATAATGTGGAAGAATGCCRAGGAGTCAGGTGAGACAGCGGCTTATTGTCCAGGACTTGAGAATGTTGTTCAAGGCTAACGTGGAGAAACTGTCTCTGAATGGCAGCACTCTCTGGTGCCAAGAGCTCTGGTCTTATTTAATACGTAAGGTAAGGTACTTTTAATGTTAGTCTTCCCAGGGTACAGGGACCTYCTATAGTATTAGCAGGTACATATGTATAAGTGGTAGTCCCACATAAAAGGAACCAACCAGCAGCAACTGTAGTTGTCTGCTCAGGGATGAGCTAMGCTTGCTTATACTTTGTATGTTACGAAAAAGATGTAATAGGCATGTAGCCCATAAATAAGTGTGAAAAGAACATTTGATGATTGTATTATTAAGTTGTTTGTAAAATGTAAAAGTGAGAAATGATGAGTATTTCTCAAATTGGAGCCATGCTCGGGGCTGCCCTGCCATCTCTCTCGCCGGGCGCCGTGGGAGCCAGGAAGAACTCTCCTGCATTGGTAACATTACCCCCYTTTTTTTACATAATTGTTAATAAATGTAGTTATATTGTTGCTGTAAAGTCAGGCTCAAAATAAAACTCCCTACAACTTAATTTGAAGTTTTAGAAAGCAGACATTCTTTATTACAGAGCTGGATGCACAGGGGATCATTACTCCTAATGTGCATGCCGTGTGTCACGCTAAACAAAGCTTTTATAACGCGATCTCATATATATTCATTAGATTTCCCAGAATTGYTTTACATATTCATAACATTTCCTGGAACTAATTATAATATTCACACTGTTACTAGGCATGTGCTTTGAGGGTCATGGGGTCTTCTGTGGGGGTCTCTGGTGGGTCTCTGGGGTCGCCAGGGGATCACTCAAGGGTGTACTTTAGTTGAACTTTTCTGAGAGCATGCRTAGTTACTGCAGTTTYGCTGTYTCCATGCTTCTTGTGCAATCTTCCAGCCGTTGGTGCCGCCAGACCAGGATGTTCCAGCGCCTTCCAGACCAGAATGACCCCTCCCCTCAACCTGCCCCAGAGCCATCAGTTTTATACTATTTGCTAACGTCTCTGTCTCCTGGCTCTTTTCCCTAACCAGCAGATTCTTTTTCACAAAACACAGTATCAAATTAAGTATACAAAATGATCATAAAAGGCAAAAGTGGAACAACCATAAAAGGCAGAAGTGGAACGTCAGTAGAAGTGTCAGTATTAACCAGCCTTGTGTCTCACATGCTGGAGCCCCAAAATTATCCTTACGCGGTTGTATGGCAGCGGTTTGTGGCTGTGAGGTCCCTTGTTCCTTACCGCCTAACGGGCCAGTTCCAGGCTCCCATCTGCTGCTAGTGGTTGTAAGGGTACTCCTGTCGCAGTGCCCGATAGGCCAGTGGTTGTCATGTGCTGTTGTTCTTTGTTGGGAGGTCACCTGTGCAGCAGTGCCTGATAGTCCAGTGCTACACTCTAGATTGTGAGGTCACTTCTGCCAGAGTCCCTACAGCTAAGTGCCAGGCACCTAGGTGCTGTTAGTGGTTGTGAGGTGACTTGTGCAGCAGTGCCTGATAAAGAAATGCTAGGCCCCAGGCTGCTAATTGTGCTTGTAAGGTCACTTGTGCCTTAGTGCCTCACAGGCCAGTGCCAGGTCCTATCTGCTGCTGGTGGTTGTGAGGTCACTTGTGCAGCAGTGCCTGACAGGGCAGTGCTTGTCATGTGCTACTGTTTGTTCTTGGGAGGTCAGTTGTGCAGCAGTGACTGATAGGGCAATGCTAGGCACTTGGCTGCTATTTGTGGTTGTGAGGTGCCTTCTGCCTGAGGCCTTAATTGCCAATGCTGTGGCTGTTGCCATAAAATCAGGCCCAGATAAAACTCCCTAAAACTTAATTTGAAGATTTAGAAAGCAGATATTCCTTACTGCAGTGCTGGATGCACGAGGGGTCGTTCCTCCTAACGTGCATGCCACCCATCATGCCAAACAAAGCTTTTATTACTCTATCTCATACATATTCATTAGATTTCCTGGAACCGCTTTACATATYCATAACACGTCCTGGAGCTAATTATAACATTCACGGTGTGATTATTCAAACTGAAGTTTGAAGTGTGCCTTTTGGATACCCTGCCTCATAYTGCTTTCATGTCTCTTGACAGCACTTGACTCTCCCTCCCTTCATGTGTGTTGATGAGATCTGAAAGGGCACAAGGGGTGACTTCTCCTCTTTTGCCCTCCCTGTAGCTGACACCTTGTAAAGCTTGATGGGGAACACATTTCTTAACAGTGTGGGCAGGCTGGCTAAGAGAAGAAGCGGAGCACAATAAATCAAATAAACCGTGACCTCTCCTGGTCCTGGAAGTGCTCCGCGCCAGCCTAGGCTGCCTCTTGGGAGGCTTGGTCTTCTCCAGAGTGCTTATTACAACAATGTGCCCCTGGCTGTGTGCAGAACCAGTGGTATTGAATTCTGCAAGGCAACAGACTTGGTTCCTTTTTTTGGTCATTTCCACTCCTCAGGTTTTGGAAGGACAGACCTCTTCTGTGTGTGTGTTTGCCCGGGGGGGAGGGGGAGGGGGAAACAGAGCTTGCAAGCATTTCCATATACCATGTTCTTTTTTCTTCCCTCTACCRTTCCTTCTTTTCTTCCCCRCTTAYGCTTTCTCAATYKYAGCTTTTTAGCATTCTTAGCAATCTTAGTATCTCAGCATTCTGCTGAAGCAAGGGAAAGAAGCCTGTGTGTGAGTGTGTGCATGCATGTGCATGAGCATGCGCGTGTCAGGGCTGGGGGAGACAGGGTGCTGTTTAAAATGTGCACAGAGCAGGTGTTTAAAACCTGGGAGCCCTGATAAAAGTGATCRATTTTCTGCTTTCCTCTTCTGGGAGAAAGCAGGAAATKGAGAGGCAGACCAGCATAGACACTTTTTTCTTATAAAGCCTTTAGCTGATAGCTTGCAACTACATTGCAATTAATGGTATCAATCCCCCACCTGCCTTTAATACTCAAGAACTCAATTGCCTTCTGACTGTGCCAGGGGCATGATGAGAAAGGGTAGTATCAAGGGGCTACTGCCTGGCTCTTGAATGCAGGGGCAGGGCGGGAGGCTGGTGGGTAGTAAATGAGCGTGTAGTTTAGAAGCAGGCCTATCTCATGAACCTTACCACTGGAGTTGATCTCTCACCTTTCCTTTTTTCATTCTCTCTGTTTTTTTTTTTTCCTTCTTCTGGTGGTGGTGGTGGTGATAGGGATTTCTGTCTGAAAACAAGCCCTGTGAGTAGGAAGAAGTGCACAGGAGAGGGGAGCATGTGCTTCCCCAGGTGACCTGGGCTTAGGCCACAGTGAGGAAGCAAGGCTATGGGTTGTCAGCTTTCATCAGGAAGGAGCCCTTTGGCCACATGCTGACCTGAGGATCAAGCAGCTGGCCAAGCTGATGAGGAAAGCCCTCCTCAGATGAGGTGACCTGAGGGGAGCGGATGCTGCACAGAAGAGTGAGGAAGTGACAGTATGAGGAATGGGGTCAAAGAAAAGGTGCAGGGTGATGTGGAGAAAAGAAACCCTGGAGGAGCCCGGCTCAGTGTGTGCACACAAATAAGGAAGTGCTTTGAAACCAGGAGTATGGGGAAAAGTTTCACAGCTTCTCTGGGAAATCTGCACAARCAGGCACCTGCCTCAGGTGCCTGTCTGCTAATGCCCACAGCCCGGGAACAAAGAGGAGGACTTGGAATCTGTGTGCAGCTRTAGGCCTGCAATGTTGCTGGGGAGCTGGAGACATGGCTTCCATGCCTGGAGGGCTGTGATGGATGGATGTAGGCTCCTTGGGAAGGCCCATGTGGGAAAGGGCAGAGAAACAGTTGCCCTTCGTGTGAGAGAGCAGTGTGAACACAGGGAGCTGTACCTAGGGATGGACAGGGAGGTGCATGGGTGAGGATGAGTGGGGCAAAGCCCTTGCAAAGTTGCCTTTGCTCTCTCTACTCTCTGCCATGGGGAAGATGGCTGGTGCTCTCCTTGTCCAAGTGTTGGAGCGATGCTTTGAGAAAAACCCTGCAAATAGTTAACAAGATGCAAGGACAAGGGAGAGAGAAAAACAGTTTTGCAAGGGATAGCCAGCTCCAGCCAAATAAGCTTGATGAAACGACAACACTTTGAAGAATGTGAGAGGTAGGCAAGACAAAAACAGCAGAATAACCCAGAAGTGACCTTAGGTTCATTAAGACTTATTAACATATTATACTACACACCCCTAAATGAATAATGAGATGGAAATAACATGATAATGATGTTACTGCCTTCTTCTCTGCTTCCTATGCTAATTAACAGGAATGTTAAAGCGCAAGCACAGAGCAAATACCTGATGTAATGAAATTGTAACCAATAGAAAAATTTGTATAAAGTGTTCCCTGAAAAGTGTGCATAAATCAAGAATGAGAAGGGGGGAAGGTTTGCTGGCATTGTGGATTTACCACGTAGCAACCATCTCTGCGCAGAAGTGAAGTAACCAAATATCTCGACCCTATGTGTCTATTGGTTGCTTGCACACTGGGTAACAGAACCCAGTTTTGGGACAACAGTTTGGCAACCCAGCTGGGACTTGCCAGAAGGCCTTGCCCGGATCATCTTGCCATTCCCAACAGCGAGTCAGATCAGATTGAGCTCCAGCGTGCACCAACCTGTTAATCAGGGAGTGCTCCGACCTCCCTCAGAAGTCGGGACGACAATAGACTCAAAGGTGCAATGCTGACCAGAGATATTTGTGCCAGGGCGAAAGGGGGGTGAATCTTTGGATTGGTGAGTATAAAATTTATTTAATTCTGTGGAAGATACGCCGGATTATGTCACAGGTAGATGCTCGGCAAGGGTTGCCTTAAATTGACCAAAGGGATCAGAGCTGAGTGCTCACAAAGGTACAGGTATAAGTGGCTGGTATTTCTAGCTAATTGACATGTCATCAAGCCAATCCATGATTCCTCCCTGTAGGCCTTTGGGGGAGGGGTATATTTGAAACACTGGGATATCTTTGGAGAAGATACTGTAATTATTCGTCCGTTGAGTCTAGAGTGATTTGCCTAATCAGCCAGGCTCCACTGGCAGTATCAACTAGGATGTGAGCCAGTTTCCTAACCACAGGCTCTAGCACCACCTGAGGTGATCCAGAGCATATGAAACATTTCTGAGGCCAGAGGAGGTGATAAGAGCATTCTTGGGAGACTTCATCCCGTCTGCACCCAAGACTGGATGGCTCTCATAATTCTAGACTCCTATGTCCAGGAAACTGATTGGATACCCTGGTGTCTCTTGACTACAAGTCTCAGACAGTGAGTTCACAGGAAGATATTTTGCTTAGACACTTCCATTTAGGTGTCCTCATCTTTCATTATGTCCCACCTTTCTTTTCAGAGAGTAATGCTAAACATCTTAAAATGAGCAGCAAATGTCATAATATCCTGAAGGTGCAATCCCTCTAAGTACTCAGGGTGAGGGCATGACCCCTTTTGTAAAGCTGCTGTATTCAACAGGGATCACCAGGGTGGGTGTGAATACAGCTGCTTCCAGGGTTTCTAAAGACATGCTTGAAGTAGAACTCAATGATTAATCAAGGACTGTTGGTACTATTTTAGGGGCTGTGAGGTATCCTGTGGGGCCTCCAAATGCTGCTCCAGAAGCACAGAGATCTCTCATAGGTCTTGTGTCTCTTTTGCTTGCCCTACACAGATTCTTGCAGGCAATAGGACATCTCAAATGACACTAGAAGYCTTCTTTAGGTGACTTTATCCACGCCCATGGATCAGAATAGCTTCTATTCCATTTTCTTGAGATGGGATGGCTTACTTCGTGAAGGCAGATCAAAGTCACCACTAGGTGAGAAAGTGGGAGGACTCTAGCTCTGGGAATAGAAGAACAGTTCCTGTGAGCAGGAATGCCAGCTGACATGCATGAATGGATGTGGCATTGTTAAAAAGGAATCAAGGCACCAAGTGCCAGCAACAGTAAAGTGAAATACCTAATCTCTCATCTTCTTAGCTTTTAACATGTTCTGTTTTTCCCTTCCCATTGTATCCCTTCCACTGAACATCCTGGTCTTTCAGCCCCTCTCCAGTTGAAAGTATAACATTATCACTTTCAGGTTATCTTTCCTACACTAATTTGTCCTTTGACTCCACTTTTATTTTGGCTTCCATAGACAGTGGGAACAAGTTAAGCTTTGTAACAGTGTACTACATAAAATCAAATGTATTTCCTTATGTCTTCACTAAGTTGCTGCAGGTCATTGTGTGTGTGACTGTGCTGTGTTCCAGTGGTGATTCTTTAGTTAAACTCTCTACGGTTTTTAAATTATTTTATACCATATTAATTTATACCATAATATCCCCCTCACATCTCTCTTCCAAGCTGAATAGTCCATGACTATTGACTCTCTCTTTGCACAGGCACCATTTCAGAATTCTCATTATCCTTGTTGCCTTTCCTAGCACCTCTTCCACATCCTGCTGAAGATGAGACCAGCACCTTCTATAGCAATACACTTTAACAGGAACAAAACAGCTGAAGCAAGCAGAGTGATCCCAGCACCCTCAAAAGATCTCAAACAAGCTAGCTGTAGTGGTTTAACACTACAGCCTTCCATTAGACAAAGGAGGATCTGGGAAGAAATCTCTGTTTTGGTCTCTGTTTTCTCAGAATTTAGACCTACAAACCTTCAAGCAGGGCTCCAGGACACAGGCCATTTAGTCCAAGTAGAAGATAGTTACTGGTAGAAGAGCAGAAAAACTCCTTGAGTCAAAGCTACACTGCAATTGCCATGTGAGCCCTTCCTTATGTGCTTTTTTTTTCCCTTTTTCCTCTCAGGCTGCATTTGCCTTGCAGCAAAAGTAAGAGTACAAACAGACCGCCCAGCTGGGCACAGTTGTATTTCTACCTACTTTAGACTGTGTTTCCTAAAAGTTTTTGCAGTTTCAGGTGTTAGAAATGTACTTTACAGAACCATTGGGCAATGTTTTTATCCGGAGTATTGAAGACTTCAGAGACTTCTTGGTCAAGTATGTTGGCAAGTAAGAAACTAAGGAACAGCCAATTTTGCGAAAAGACTGTGTTTCTTGCCCTGAACCTCATCTATTAATAAATAGGAAACTGCAGCAGTTCTGATTACCACACCAAGTAAGGGAGTATGTAAAGTGGTGGGGTCCGTGCCTGTGGTGGATACTCCAAGCCTCTGTGCTTTGAAGTTGTGTGATGAGCTGTAATAGCTGTTCACCTTCACTGCAGAGTTTAGCTTGCCTATCTTATAAATCCATCTTCTTTATGAATCAGCTAAATGAGAGAACCATATGTTTTCTCAGTGGCTGGTCTAACTGGTTAAGATCACCAGTTCTCAGTTGGTGTACAGCACCCACAGCTGCATTTGTAACAAGGACTACTTGTTGGGTTTGCAGAGCCAGGGTTCAGTTAGCAGATTCAATCAGATTGATCTACAACCCACCTGGGGTTGCCTTCCTGCTGGTGGTCTGTGAAATCAGATCAATTGTTTCAGCTTGCCAGGATTTAATTTTCTATTGCTAGAAAAGAAGCAACTGGATGGTTGAGGCCTTTTCAACAACTCCTGAGAGAACTGGTGAAATCATCAGGCTTGTGAAACCTCTGTTCCATGTGTCCTTCTGGTTAAAGGGGCTGAGGACTTTTTTATTATTATTATTGTTTTTCTTTCCACATAAATTAGGTTTTGGAGGAAAACTGGCTCCCATTCTTCCTCCCTGCAAGACAATATGCACCCTCCAGACATGCATTGACCATTTGGTCATTATAACAGCAGTGATGTTTTCAACCAGTAGATGCAGAACTGCTGTAGTTTTCCCTTCTCCAAGTGATAGGGCACATGGGAAGAGGCTATTTGAAGACTAAGGGAACCTCTCCAGTCATCAAAACCCCTTTGCTTTTTCTTACAGCTCTGCCTTCTGAGTGCTGGGACAGCAGGCTGCTTTCCACTTCCTGTAGTGAGTGGTAGGATTCAGATGCTTAAGCTCTGCTGAGATCAAAGCACATCGAAGTTTATCTAACTGTTAGTTGTGACTGTTTTTTCTGAGCTGTTCTTGACTCCATGAGTTGCCTTTGCTAGCCACGTACCACCCCTCTCTTTCCACATCTCACTCTTCTTGCTGTGCCTTGTGCTACTCCTAACTCTGTTTCTCTGCTTTGCCTTGTCTCACATTGCTCCCTGCTCTAGCTATGACATGATCCTCTCCACACTCTACTCCTGACTTCTGTCCTGCTCTAACCATCTCTTGCAGATTTGTCTTCACTCTCTGCTTTTTTTTTCAGCTCCTAGAAGAGTGGACAAGTGTCTAGAGCTCAAAATTTTTTCCTCACCTTACATAACAATTTCAACAACTTCCTCCTCACGCACTTTGCAAGTGGCTCCTACACATCCTCCATCCTCGTTCTAGTTAGATTCCCGGGGGCCAAACATCTGGTTTGGCAAGCCAGCACAAACTCACACACACACACACACAAATACTCTTCAGTAGCAAGCAGTTTATTAGTAGATACTTACAAACAGACCGACCCAATGGTAATCTCGAGGACCACTTCAATGCTTATCCCAATCGTCTGCATGATGAGAGAGAGAGTCAGCAGGCACAATCTTTTTGGGTGTCCCCGAGGAGGCAATGTGGTCCTCTGTTGTGTAGCAGCCTCTCTCTCCTTCAGAAAAATTCTGGGATTTATGATTATTTGTGGTAGGCAGGAGTTCTGGCACATGGGCCAACAAGTGCAGGGAGTCTAGCCCAACTCTGCCCTGGTTGCATAACCGGCTGTGATACTGCACACGCGTGCAGACTTATTTTGGGGGCCACACTGACTTTGGGGGTCGCTATTTCATTACTCTTCAACTTCTGACCTTCATGTTGACTGCTTCTCATGGTGATTCTGTGGCTTCCATATGTAACCAACCACTGTTCTTTCTCACAGATTTCCAAGACCTTGTTAGTTACTTATTTGTATTCCGCTTAACACCACAGTATTGTTCTAGGTATTAAAAAGTTACAACACTAGACCATTCTCACCAAGTATCAGGTATTACAGATGCAAAAAGTTACAACACAGACCATTCCCATCAAGTATCACATAGTATGGATATAATCTCCTTTCCTTCCCCTTCAGATTCTAACCTGGATGCTGCTTGCTTTATTTGGGCTGATGCCCTCTCACAGAAACCTTTTGACACAGCTGGTTGGCCCAGACTTTTCTACATTCTAACAGGTACAAATACTCTCCCCTGTATGCCGTCTCTCTGTATTCTTGTTATAGGAATGACTGTCAAACATCATTCCACAACATGCACAAAACAATGGCATGGCAGGAACAGAAAACCCTCCAAATCCTGTTGGAATGCTTTAACCCCCCACCATCCCATCCAGTTCCATACTGGACCTTGGGTCTTGAGTTTTCTGTAGACATGCAGGGTCCTTTGTTGCCCCCTATATCTTTTCCTTGAAAAACCCCAGAGAGTCCCTAAAAGGGGGAAAGGGAAGCGCTAAGGGAGCCTTTCTAGCTCAGCCAGAGGAACCATCCTTGGGTTCTGCCTTGGCCCCAATTCCTGGGACAGTGCTTAGACATTGATACTGATTGTAGGAAGGAAAGGAAATATCAGAGTGTGAGGAGAACAGTATTTGATTTCAGTAGAATTGGTACAAACATCATTCTGAATATAAATCAAAATGGACACAGAAATGATACTCTTGAGACTGTGAAATGAAATCTCTATAAAGGATCTATGGAAACTAAATAAAAATCTCTCTTGGCATCCAGAGCATGTTCTACATCCCCACTGATGCTCAAAGCTCCCAAGAATGACAGAGGGAAGTTCCTAGACTCATCGATATCCTCATCATTGTATCTGCATCCCTCTGATTCCTTCCTCTCTCAGACATAAACTTGACGGGAAGTTTATTTGGATCTATGGTGCTTGGGTAAAACTCAGCACCCACTGTACTGAGGATGATTAACCAATTTCAGCCACACATGCTCAGAATTGTTTTTGCCATTATAGCAGAATGCTTAAACTATAACAAACATTTCCTGATCCATGCTTCACCCTAGTGGCAGAGCTACGAGGGCAGATACCCAGGCTGTGGAGAGTTCTGATCAAAAGATGCATCTTATGTTCAGGCTGGGCTTGATTTTTCTTAGGTGAGCTAGCTCCTGATGAGTTTTTTCACTGAATCCATGTTTGCTCAACCTTTAGGAACAAGAAAGAAAAAAGAAGAAACAAAATCTACTATAAATGTTTACTTTTTTCCTAAAATAGCTGGCATAACATCTCTGTTAAAGAAAGCCAAAACCTGTTAATTTAGGGACCAAGAGGATTCATCCTATCTCATTCCAATAGATGTGGCTGTTGCAGGTCCCATTTTTAGGTCTGACCAGTAGGAAGATTAGGTATGTATTCCTAGTAAGCATGTATGTGTGTGTACACGCATGCAGACTATACACATGGGCAGCCACAAACATGAATACTCAGTCAGCACTGCCTTTACTAGCATGCACATAAACACCAACAGCACATGCATAGACATGACCAACACAGTAAGCCCAGTCCTGTTAATCCTCATAAATCAGATATCCTTACATTCTGTGTATTTTTATGCTCACTCTCCCTGTTCCCTACCTACTGCTCTCACAGTCCTCAGGTTGTCATGGGGAGGGAAGTGAGAAGGAAAATGGTTGGAACTGTCTAAGCCTTTCTGCTCCCCTACAGCCACCTACCCTCTCTCCAAAAAATGCATTTGTATTCATGGCACACACAATGCACCATCAGGATAGCCTCAGTACAGAGAGCTGAGGGGGCTGTACTTCACGCAGCGGAAAAGTGGAGCTCCTGTTTTAATCATCTTTTCAGCCACAGAACACAGTGCAAGACCTGGTCTTTTTGAAGAAAGCATCTTGCTAGGTCTAGGAATGATCGTTGACTCAAGAACCTTTGCCTATGAAGCGCCTTCTTCAGTGTGACAGCCTTCCTTGTACAGTCCTCTTTCCACTGAAAGGAGACAAAAACTCTAAGTTTTTGTTAGTAAGGAAATAAAGTTTGCAGGATACAGGAAGTAAAAGAGATATTTGTCTCCAGTCTGAGGTCTTTTTCCAGGCATAAGCAAATTCTCAGCAGTACATTCTCTTACATTAACATGTATCTGAAGAGAAGGTTAAGTGATAGTTTTAGGAATGGGATGTAGCTCTTTAAGGAGGGGGGTGACAATAAATTTCTGGACTGAAGCAGGTCTCAATTACACCTGTCTTGTCACTAGGTTCACCAGTTTATTTAGCAGTGGGACATATTTTCCTTTGTCTTTCTTATTCTGCCATTGTACTTACAGAAGTCTTTACTGTCCCTATTTACATCCTTTGCTAGTACCAGCTCCAGTGGAGTTTTAGCTTTCCTAATTGCATCCCTGCAGCGGCAGGCGATGGGTCCAGTTCTTCCTCAGGAACAGGACTTGATGTTTCCCTTTTTTTAAACTTAATGAGATTCCTATCAATTCATTTCTCCAGCCTGTTGATGTCCCTCTAAATGGGAGCACAAGTATGGTATATCAACATTCCTTCCAGTTTTGTATAATCTGCAAACATACTAAGGGTGTGCTTTGCCTCATCATCCAGGTCATTCATGAAAATGTTAGACAGTATTGAGAGCAGTATTGAGCCTTCTGATATACCGCTAGTTACTGGCCTCCAATCAGCCTTCTTGCTGTTGATCACAATGTTTTAAGTCTAGCAGTTCTTTCAGTTTTCAGTTCACCTTAGTGTCCACTTTATCTAGTCCATACTTCATCAGTTTATCAGTGTGGATGTTATGGGAGACAGTTGAAATCCTTGCTAAAGACAAGATAAATAACATCCAGGGCTCATCCACTGACTCAGCAATTTCATCATGGAAAGCTATCAAGTTCATCAAGCATGACTTCCCCTTCATAAATCCATGCTGACTACTCCCAGTCATTCTCTTGACATTCATATGTTTTGAAATGGTTTCCAGGATTTGTTCCATCATGTTTCCAGGAATCAGTGTGAAGTCTTTTTCTTCCTTACTTCTAAACAACAGATTCAGAAAAGTAGCTCTCCTTGTCAGATTGTCAGTCAAGGAATTTTCTTCAACACTCTCCAAATATCTCCTAGCATGTTTGCATCTGTAAGGAGGATACAGGAGCAGGGCTCTTCCATGAGGAAAAGAGCTTGGAGCAAAATGTAACCTAAACACAGGCAGGGTTACCCCTCACCAAACAGACTGCCGTCCCATGTAATCAGAACAGGCCAAGCAGAGCAGAGGTGGCTCCATTCAGTTCCCTTTCCACACAAAATAACCTTCTAGCCTTATAGCCAATGTGAAAGTTAGTTAGTCATACCCACCACACTCCTGAGAGCTTCACTCGTTCTTAGCAGTTCTACAGGCAAAAGTTTTTGAGGTACCCTCTTTTATGGGCTATTAATGCTATTCCAAAAGCAAAGGTTAAATGCAAATTACAAACAAAAATCACATGGTTGCCACTGTCAGCATCTCTCTATCCCTGAAGGAGCATCTCCCCGGAATCATTTTCATGCCCTCCAAGGTCTCCCCATGGGAAATCCTGGGGAATACTCAGAGGGGCCCTAAAGTGTCTTACCGAAATGCTTTCAGTCGGCATGCAGGGTGTTTCAGCCCCTCACACAACACGTGGACTCCAGCATCTCCCAGGGCATTAGCACCCAGCCCCAGCTCCAACAGGGTCTTGCTGGTGCGGAGTACATCAGCCAGATCCCCACAGCAGGCATCTGTGAGACTGCAACTCCACAACCTGCAGGGAAGACACACAGAGAGAGACCAGGGGCTTAGGGTACAGCTTCTTTGATAGCCCCACCCACCAGCCCCTCTCCTGGCCAATTTACAGTGAGAATGGTCATAAATCCTGCACAGCAGTGGTTAGAGAAGTACTAGTGCTAGAGACACTACCTGCTCCCCAGCCAGCACTTTGGCTTCCATTCAGCTAGTGCTCTCTGAGAATTGCCCAAATGTGGCTTTGGACATGCACTTCTGCCCTGGCCAGCCAACAGTCAGGAGTGATGCCTCCAGTCCTGCCCCACTTCTCACTGCAGGCCAATTCAAGCCCCATCTGGGCACCAAACAGCTCCTCAGCAGAGTCACCAGATAGTTCAGTGTGGAAGGGACCTCAGGAAGTCTCTGTCCCAATCTCCTGCTCAAAGCAGGTTCAGCTATGGATTCAGACCAGGTTCCTCAGCCTATATCCATAGCATTTGTGCTCCAACCTACAACAACCACCTTGGTGATGTATGCCGGACATTTACCAGGTAAAGGCACCCAAGAGGACTACAGGAAGAAATCTGCACAAAGCAGGGCAATAAGCTCATTTCAAGGCAGGCTGGTCTCTCAGTGCAGGGGCTCTGAGTAACAACAGTCTTCCATCCTACTTACCCCTTCAGGGTTTATTTCTCTAGTCATGTAGACAGCCTGTGGTTGCATAACTGCAGCTGCAAATGGCAATGACCATTTGTCATTCTGGGCACTATAAGCCCTTTGGCCTTCTATGGAGACCTTGCAGGAACTGTTTGGTGACGTCTTCCTTGAGCTGAACATTCACAAATTAGCCCCACACACTTCCACTAGCCATGACCTAGAAATCCTCCTTTCAGCAGGCTCTCTTCTACTGTGAGGTGTTTCTTTAAGCTATAATTTTTCCATAAAAGGTGTCATGTTTTGCTGTACTTTGCAAGGAGCTAAGCCAAAGTTTAAAAGGCAGACTTATTCCTCATGGATGATGTGGAGAAAGAGTTCAGAAAAGGAAAAGAGATCATATGAGAGGGAAGAAAAGCCTCCTTCTGGTCAGAAAAACTTTGTAATCCAAAACTTCATCTTTTTTAAAAGGAAAAAAATTGGTTAGTGATGAGGAATATGAGGCTTGAAATTTCAGGGAAAAAAGTCTGGTGGAGAGCACAACCCCAGCCTCAGCTGGAATATAAAAAGAACTTCYTCTTATATTCAGGAATATAAAAGAACTTCCTCTGGGTCAAACAAAATGAGGACAAGTTGTAGGAGAAGTCGTAGATGAAAGGCATGACAGAGGGAATCTCTTGAGGAGCGTAGTGATAGAACACCTATGGAAGATCTGGCAAGGAGTCAGATGACTCAGAGAGTACCTGATAACAGCCCCAGTATATGCTGTCTACACACAGACTGAAACCTGTCAAGGCAAGATATGCATGTTCTGTTTTGTCAACGACATCTAGCTGCTTTGCAGCCAGTAATTACTTAGGGTTAGCACTGTTGAGGTAAGGAACCAGTTCTAGTAGGTGAAAGGAGGCCTTAAGATGCAACAGAATGAGTCCCGCTTGGGCATCCAAACTGTGCACCCAGCAGCATCCCATCAGCCACCGCTTCAGCTCCCCATGCAGTCTGGAGTGCAAATCCTTCACTAAATCTACTTTGTTTAACCCCTCACATGCCTTGAGTATCTCTCCATGCTGGTACTTGACCCTTCCTTTCCTGCCTTGAGGTCACGTGGAAGGAGAGCAATAAGTGTATGCAGACAGAGAGCTCTAGGGGGAAGAAAGATGGGTTTTAAAAGGAAGAAACAGGTGAAATATTTTGAGTACTTATGAAACATTGAATGAGGAAAAAAGCAGAGACACAATGAAATTCTTCAAAAAGACCACACAGCCATGAAATACAAACTCAATGTATGCTGCCAAGAGCAGAGGTTCCAATAACATAAAGACACCATTGCATAAATGGTTGACCATGAGAAGAAAGGGCAGTGAAAGGGAGAGTAAGATAGCAAGCTCAGTTGGACTAATCACAAGAGGCAGAGCAGGCACCTTTGTAGAGCCATGGGTATTCTGGCAAACAGGTCTGCTGGAACATTCCTTCCTTCTGTTAGCCATATCTTATGCTTGGGATGTTTCCCAGAGACAAAGTCCTCTAAGAAAGACATTTTCAAGGAACTCTTCCTTTGCCAATCTAATATCTAGTATAGGCCTTGTGTATTCATGGCAGCATTTCTAAGTTTCAAAAAAAAATGCCGTAAAAAACGCTTTCCTCCCCCTCTTTATGTCTTTTGGCTGTCCAGCTGCTCTCTCATTGCTCTAGGGCATTAGCAATAGCCTAACTATTTTAATTGCCCAGCCTTCCTGCATTGCTTTCAGCGTCAATTTCCTGTTGGAACAGTTCCATAGATCCTTTCATAAATACAGCTTTGGCTGTTTTAGTTGATCTCTGTGTGCAACTACTAAGAGTGGCTCAGTGCTGGGATTTTTCATTCCCTCAGTATTCACTAAAATGGTTAATTTCTCTGAGCATAGAAACCTGTTTGCAATGGAGAGACCTRCGCTGAGCAATATACAACAACTGCCTGCTGTGAAGCTGGATGTTTATGTTCCCATAAAAGTCAGGGAAGACATAAGGCTGGATTCTGCTGCTTAAATAGGAGTGTCTGGTAACATTGGAAGTGCTCCAGGTTAACTCACAAATTCAGCTGGGCTGGCGAATATGACGCAGTACTTACTCAGAATCTCTGTTCTTCTGGAATGGATGCTGGAGGCTAGAAGTCTGTGTGAGTAGAAGACAAGACTGGAAAGGGAGCTGTGTGACAACATGTCAACACATAATCATGGCCACAGTAGACTAAGGACCTTGCAGATTCCAAGAGGCAGAGGACTTATCCTCCATCTCAGTCCTGCTTAACTTTCCCAAAGAATGTCCCTGCACTTAAGTTATTCATCCAGAGATCATCTATATTTCAAGAAGAGGGAAAGGAACCTTCAGAGAATTCTTGTTCCTGCAAAGAAACAGAGTATTATGCCAGAATCAATCACTTCTGATGAGTTGGGGGGGGGTTCTTTCATTACATCACATGCTCTGTCATCTTCCAACATTCTAACATTTGGGCTGTCAGAGACTCAGAGCCAAAGAGACAAAGGTCTTGGAGATAAGGGCTGGAGGGAGGGGAGAGGACTGGACTTCAGGAGAGCAGATTTGGCCTCTTCAGAGACCTGCTTGGAGAAATTCAATGGGTTAAGGCCCTAAAAGGAAGGGGGGGGGGATCCAGGAGAGCTGGCTTGTATTCAAGCATCACTTCCTCCAAGCTTAAGAGCTGTGCATCCCAAGGAGAAAGAAGTGCAGCAAAGGGGGCAGAAAACCTGCACGGGTGAGCAAGGAGCTCCTGGCAAAACTCCAACAGAAGAAGAAAGTACAAAGAATATGTACAGGCCACTTAGGAGGATTATAAGAATGTTGTCAGAGTATACAGGGATGCAATGAGAAAGGCTAAGGCCCATTTGGAATTAAGTCTGGCAAGAGATGTCAAGGACAACAAGAAGGGATTCTTCAAATACATCAGTAGCAAGAAGAAGACCAGGGAAAATGTGTGCCCGCTGCTGAATGGGGCAGGGACCCTGGTGACAAAGGCTACAGAGAAGGCAGAATTACTGAATGCCTTCTTTGCTTCAGTCTTTACTGCTAAGGGCAGCCCTCAAGAATCCCAGAGCCTGGAGACGAGGGAGAAGGCCTGGAGAAAGGAAGACTTTCCCTCGGTTGAGAGGACAGGGTTAGAGATCTTCTGGGCAAGCTTGACATTCACAGATCCATGCGCCCTGATGGGATGCACCCACAGGTACTGAGGGAGCTGGTGGATGTTGTTGCCAGGCCCCTCTCAGTCATCTTTGAAAGGTCCTGGAGAACTGGAGAGGTGCCTGAGGCCTGGAAGAAAGCCAATAGCCTGTCTTCAAAAAGGGCAAGGAGGAAGACCCAGGCAACTATAGGCCGGTCAGCCTCACCTCCATCCCTGGAAAGGCGAGGGAAYGGCTCATTCTGGATGTCATCTCCAAGCATATGGAGGAAAAGAAAGTGATCCGGAGTGGTCAGCATGGATTTGCCAAGGGGAAATCCYGCTTAACCAATCTGATAGCCTTCTCTGATGCAATGACTGGCTGGGTAGATGAGGGAAGAGCAGTGGACATTGTGTACCTTGACTTCAGCAAGACTTTTGACACTGCCTCCCACAGCACCCTCCTAGATAAGCTCAGGAAGTGTGCGTGAGACRAGTGGACAGTGAGGTGGATTGAGAACTGTCTGAAAGGCAGAGCTAAGAGGGTTGTCATCAGYGGTGCAGAGTCTAGTTGGAGGCCCGTGGCTAGTGGAGTTCCCCAGGGCTCATCCTGGGTCCTGTCCTGGTCCACTTACTCATCAATGACGTAGATGAAGGGACAGAGTGCCTCCTCAGCAAGTTTGCAGATGCTACCAAGCTGGGAGGAGTGGCTGAYACACCTGAGGACCGTGCTGCCATTCAGAGAGACCTGGACAGGCTGGAGAGCTGGGCGGAGAGGAACCTCCTGAGGTTCAACAAGGGCAAGTGCAGAGTCCTGCAGCTAGGCAGAAATAACCCTAGGCACCAGTACAGGCTGGGGGCTGACCTTCTTGAAAGCAGCTCTGCAGGGAAGGACCTGGGAGTGCTGGTGGATGACACGTTAACTGTGAGCCAGCAATGTGCCCTTGTGGCCAAGAAAGCCAATGGTCTCCTGGGGTGCATTAGGAAGGCTGTTGCCAGCAGGTCGTGGGAGGTGATCCTGCCCCTCTACTCAGCCGTGGGAAGGCCTCAGCTCGAGTTCTGTGTCCAGTTCTGGGCTCCCCAGTCCAAGAGAGATATAGAGCTACTGGAGAGAGTCCAGCGTAGGGCTACAAAGATGATCAGAGGACTGCAGCATCTGCCCTATGAGGAACAGCTGCAAGAGCTGGGCCTGTTTAGCCTGGGGAAGAGAAGACTGAGGAGGGATCTTACCAATGTGTATAAGTAGCTGAAGGGAGGGTGTCAAGGGGACGGGGACAAACTCTTTTCAGTTGTCCAACATGATAGGACGAGAGGCAATAGGCAGAAATCGAAGCACAGGAAGTTTCCCCTGAACATGGGGGGGTATTTCTTCATTGTGAGAGTGAAGGAGCCCTGGAATAGGTTGCCCAGAGAGGTTGTGGAGTCTCCTTCTCTGGAGATATTCAAGGCCCGCCTGGATGCAACCCTGTCTAACATGCTCTAGGTGACCCTGCTGAGTGGGGAGGTTGGACTAGATGATCTCCAGAGGTCCCTTCCAACCTTACTAATTCTATGATTCTATGATTCTTACCCATTCTGTGATTTTGTGAGAGGGAGGCTTAGCGTTTCCCATTCTATACAGAGGCAAGGCAGGCTGAGAGCATATGATAAGCAGTAAGGGTAAGAAGTGACCCAGCACTGCAGACAGATATCAGTCTTTCCTTGACCTTGCAAGTGAAAGCTACTTAGTCCCAAACATATACTTTCTCAAGCTTTTCCCATGAGACATCCTGGGGAATGCTCAGAGGGGCCCTAAAGTGTCTTACCCCAGTTGCTGTAGCCGGCATGCAGGGTGTTTCAGCCCCTCACACAACACGTGGACTCCAGCATCTCCCAGGGCATTAGCACCCAGCCCCAGCTCCAACAGGGTCTTGCTGGTGCGGAGTACATCAGCCAGATCCCCACAGCAGGCATCTGTGAGACTGCAACCCCTCAACCTGCAGGGAAGACACACAGAGAGAGACCAGGGGCTTAGGGTACAGCTTCTTTGATAGCCCCACCCACCAGCCCCTCTCCTGGCCAATTTACAGTGAGAATGGTCATAAACCCTGCACAGTAGTGGTTAGAGAAGAGACACTACCTGCTCCCCAGCCAGCACTTTGGCTTCCATTCAACTAGTGCTCTCTGAGAATTGCCCAAATGTGGCTTTGGACATGCACTTCTGCCCTGGCCAGCCAACAGTCAGGAGTGATGCCTCCAGTCCTGCCCCACTTCTCACTGCAGGCCAATCCAAGCCCCACCTGGGCACCAAACAACTCCTCTGGTCCCAGACACTCAGTGCTTGGCCAGTCAGGAAAGTGGAGGTGAGGTGAAGCTGGGGAGCTGTGCCCAATCCCAGTAGGCCCTGACTGCAGGTGACTGTGGGGATCCCCTGACTAGTCAATTGAGCCCAGCAGGGCTCCCGCAGGTTGCTGGGCACCCCACTCCCCCAGACTCCCACCCACTCCCATATGCACCTGCTGAGCCTGCAGGACCCACAGCCTTCTGTATCATGTCTCTGCCTCTCTCCACAGGGCCTAGCTCCGCCCTAAAGCTTGGTCAGAGGCACTTGTGAGGTCCTGCACGGATAGCCTCATCCCCGTCTCCCTCTGAAAGCAGGGAGCTGATAAAAGGCACAGTGAGCAGACAGACATGGAACAAGGATTTCTTCAGAAGAACAGAGTTAGGAGAGGTGGGGAAGGCAAGTAAATAAGCTCTCTATGCCCAAGGAAGAACATCACACCAGTGGCTCCTGCCACTCTAGGCTACTGCAAACTTTCACCCATCAGAAGGCCTGTGATATAATGCTGCTTTCCATTAAGACTGTCTCTGCAGCTGCATCTTGGCAATGGCCATACACCTCTTGGCACACTACTTTTGGTTCACTTTGGCTTTTGTCCAAGACTTTACAGATACTACTAGGGAAGGGAGGGGAGGGGATGAGAGGAGAGGAGTTATGGTGAATCCTTATCAGAAATGGGGGAGTCAGGGAAAACACATAGCAAAGACAAAATGGAAGAGAGCCCTGCAATGTGAAATGCAGTAGGTAGGTACACATCTTCAGTGACATAAGCACACTCTGTTGGAGGTGGTGTTCAGAGGCCTCTGGGATGAGCATAGGAAGGCAAGAGGGAAAATGGAACAGACTAAAGGGCTGACTGTATCTTGTGGACACTGCAGGAATATCCTGAAGAGCGTAGCAGGAGGACAGTGAGTACTGGAGCCTGTCCTTTTCAGAAGTGGGGAGGAAATAATCATTTGTGGTGTATAAAGTGAAGAGGAAGACAATCTTCAAATCAATGGCATGACCTTTGAATTTGAATTAACAAATAATCTCAGTCCGCACTGTCCCTGCATACACTCTCTCTATATATTATTCCCACTCCACCCCTGCTTCTGGAGTCATACTGAGTTTTGGCAGACAGTTTTACGAACCTATGCCTGGAGGTTATCATCTTCATGGGAAAGCTACATATTCTTGGTCCACAACCATAAGGTACACCAGGAATTTTACAGAAAAATTCCTCCCAGAATTTTACAGAAGTGTCTGATATAAGATGTTTTGCAAATTCCAGAATGTGGGAAAATGGCTATGAAATATCAAATGAATTTGGAAATCTTCCTTCTCTTTCAATTTTCTTACTTTTTAAAAACTGTCTTGCAAATCATGAAAACCGTTTCCTCCTCACTCATTACATGCTTGTCTTGCATATGGCCATGAGCACACCTCACCTTTGATGTGGTACTAGGGCCTTACATTACATCACCCCCAGCCTCAGCTTAGGAGCCAAAATAGCTTACAAACTGAAGGTCTGCTTTCTCAGTCTCTCTCTCCATGGCTGATGGGGAAGACTAGGTCATTTACTTTACTACAGTCTACAGACAGGACCAAAACTGAAAAAGAAGAGAATTCCTTTCCTTAAAAGCCCTGAAGGTAAGCAACTGTAATGGAAACAATCTGTGGGAGCTGTTCACTTGGTCTAGGATGACTCGAAGAGTATGTTTGGTCAGGAACACTGAGAAGTTAAAAAAGAGATCCCCAGGCAGGATAGTAAGAGGTTTGCATCACTGATAGAAATGGAGTCTGGGCATCATTGCTGATGGACAGGCAGAGAAGCCTAGGATTGTCCAGCAGTGGCACTCCCTACAGGCATGTTAACCTCAACATCACATGCCCCCAAGCCACCACAGCATCTGGAGAGAAAACTCACAACATCACTGCCCTATATCCCTGCTCTACCAGCAGTCCCTAGGAACAGACTACATGAACACTTCAGTGATGCCTACACCATGCAAAGCTGAACTTTGGAATGACTGCCAGTATAATCTTTTATGTGGTAGCTCATATGTCACATAGCATTTCATTCTTTTCTGTGAAGGTGTATCATTGATTTCCTGTGCCTTATCTACTGCTGGAATGATGAGGAGAAGGACTGGCTTCAGCAAGGCCAATAGAGAAGACAAAAGAGAAGAAGGGCTATTGTGGGTCAGGGAGGCCTAATACCTTGGCTGAATTCAGTTACTTCCCTTAACAAAGTGTCTGCGCAAGAATGTCATCACAGAGGGTGATTGTAACAGTAAGGTATGATACATCAGGTCATGAGAGTTTCCATCACACAGGTGGTCACAGTATCCAGGTGAAGAGACTGCCTGGAAATGCCAAAGTGTGTGATTGGAGAAGGATGAGTTATAACCTTGCCTTACTGGCTAGCATTCATGGAGAAAAGACAAGAAAAGAACCAGGATCTATTCCTTTGTCTATGTGTCTATACTAGTGTTGCAGTTCACATCAAGAGTATGCTTTGAAGCAGCTTTCCCAAAGTTGAACTGAAATATGGGCTCAGACTGCACTTATTGGAGCCTGTTTGGCTTAAGGTAACCTAGAAGATGCACTCCAGAGCACACTAAATGCACTCTATCTGCCAATGCACTTTATGTCCCTGAGACAAGACCAAATCAACTGAAAATATCTTTAGTGTGTGAAGCCTGAATGGCAGGTACTCATCATGAGATTTAACCTTTTAGTTCTCACTAATTACTTACATGGACAGAACCTTTCAGTCCCCTAGTCTTCTGATCTGATTTCCATTTTTTTCTGTCACTAGTCTTCCCTATTGATTAGGGCCCTCTGAGGGCAAGAGGAAAACAGTAGGAAATCCTGGACATAAGGATTTCCTGAGGGCTTCAGCCCTGTGGTTCTGGCTGCTAATACTTCCATTGCTGTAAACAGATGCATAGGAATGGATTTTGCCTCCTAAAATGTGTTTTCTAGTGCTATATGGAGTGCCATAATGTAACGTAGACACACTTATGGTGCTGAAAAGGGTTATATGGGATTTACACAAACACCCTAACACTACGGAGGGTTCTCTGGAGGCAAGCCAGGCTGTATGAGCAAAGAAACTGTCTAGAAAARGAACCGAGCGATCCAGCACAGGTGCTAACACATTACATGGCCACAGTGTGCTAATGCAGACTCTGTGAACATCTAGAGTTAGGGGACTGAATCTCCAGCTCAGTGCCAGGGAAGCGATCACAAAAAATATCCCTGGGTTTAAGCTGGTTGTCCAGAAAGCCTCTGTGTAGCAGAAAGGGACATACACACTCAGAGGATGAGTAACTCCACAAGCAGGAAGAGTCTGACTCTAGAGTGACAAATCCCCTCCAAGAAGATATTCAATTTACAAGGTCAGGCTCTATGACTGCCTTCTTTCAGTGCCTGCTCTTTTGGACCTGTGCACACCTGAATTAGCAAAGCCCAAGATGGCAGGGGAAAGTGCATGGAGGAGCATCCCCTTTATGGATGACTCATGCTCTTCTGGGAGAGCAGGCTAGGAGCATGGACTCCAGAGACATATCAGTCTCAACCTCTCCCCATTTCTGCAACCCTCCCCAGACACAACTCCACCAAGTTCCCAGCCAGAACAATACCCCAGGAGCCCAGTGTGCCTCACCCCAGTTTCTGCAGTTGGCAGATACGATGTTTCAGCCCCTCACACAGCAGCTGCACTCCGTGGTCTCTCAGGGCATTTCCACACAATCTCAGCTCTGTCAGTGTCTGAATGGTGCTAAGCACACTGGCCAGATCCTTGCAGCAGGCAGCTGTGAGGCAGCACCATTCCAGCCTGCCAGGGAGACATGGAGAACAGTGGGGCTGGTTACAGCAGCGATGACAGACACACCTACCTGCTAACTAGAACCTGGGCAGCCCTAGAGATGGGCAGAAGCCCCAGCTCACACTGTCACGCACATACACACCCCTTGGCCAGTGAGGGGCCATCACTGGAAGCAGTGCCCATTCCCTGTCCAGTGCAGTGGCCTCCCATAAACCAATTCCCTGCTGGGGGGGGGCGCATATTGAGCTTTGACCCTGCACCTCTGCCCTGGCCAGCCAGGAGAGGGCAAGCAACACCTCAGTCCCACCTTGGCCCTCTCCATGGACTTATCCGGGCCCCACCTGGGCACCAAACAGCTCCTCTGGTCCCAGACACTCAGTGCTTGGCCAGTCAGGAAAGTGGAGGTGAGGTGAAGCTGGGGAGCTGTGCCCAATCCCAGTAGGCCCTGACTGCAGGTGACTGTGGGGATCCCCTGACTAGTCAATTGAGCCCAGCAGGGCTCCCGCAGGTTGCTGGGCACCCCACTCCCCCAGACTCCCACCCACTCCCATATGCATCTGCTGAGCCTGCAGGACACAGCCTTCTGTATCATGTCTCTGCCTCTCCCCACATGGGCCCACTCTGCACTCAGCCCTGGTCAGGGGCACTTGTGAAGTCCTTCACAGATAGCCTCATCCCCGTCTCCCTCTAAGCATGAAGGTGGAACTGGAAGCACCTTGGGCAGTTAGTCCAAAGGCAAAGAGACATCTGAAGTATGAAAGTTTCTTGGCAAAGGGTGACTGTTTTTCCCTGCATTTGGGCTCCTTGTGGAGTTTCCCTTGGGCTATCTACTGATGGCTTTATGCTCACGCAGGATGCAGGGTCCCAGCTTAGCTAGCTGCAGCTAAGCACATATCTAGAGCAGCAACAGCCATTTGCTCCTCAGGGACTCTCTCAAAGTGTATCTCATTCCCACTGCCACTCTTCACTGCTTAGTCTTCTCTTGAGGACCCTCTTCAGCCTTTCAGAGTGAGCTCTTCCTGCTCCAGAAGAGAAGCATTTTTCCATATTGTAGACATCTGATCCCCCAGAAATCTTATCTATGGACTCTTGTATCCTGTACCCCAGCAGCAATATGCTCCCTGGACACTGGACTTCAGAGAATTTCTCTACTTTGAGGAGAAATGGAAGTTCTCCTGGAGGAAGTCTAGAAATACTCTGATGAGGCAAAGAGGTAGGAGACAGAGATGAAGGAGACTCAAAGGAAATGTGCTCATATGACAGTAGTTGCAAGAGAGAGGGTTCAGTGACAGAATCCTTTGGGGGAATGGTTGGGAGAGGACACCTCATGCAGAGCACGGCTCCCACACGTTTAAAGGAGAGTGATGATACATGGGTATCATCCTTCAACAGGAAGGAGGAAGAAACTGTCATGTTAGGAGTAAGTCCTCCTTTCCAGTGAGGGAGGAGAACTGTAGTTTTGTTGGACTTTCCCAACATACTTGTGCTGTGAAATACTTTGAGGAGAGCCCTTCTCAAATCTTTAGTAGGAAGAAATCCACTCCTACTCTCTAGCAACACTGGCACACAACCAGACTGTTTCTTTCAAGACACTATTTTTATTCTAAAGAGCCTTAGGGGTCATCAGAGAAAGAGTAAAAGCCTCTGTCACAGTCCTAACATATTTCCTACTGAAAAGGTGGGCAGAGCCACACAACCTCCTGAGCATGCAGTCTGCTGTAAGAGTGAATTAGTGCTTGTGCAGGTTCATAGTGTAAAGATGTAGGTGTTAGAAATCACGCGTTGGTTTCCCTAATGCTTTAGCTTGGCTGTCTGACCTCTCCAAGGGACTCTCCTTCCTGCACTCAGGGTCGTGTTGGAAGTAGACTGAAGTGCCTGCAAACTGAAACCAACTGCTTGGCCAAGTCAATCTCAATCTGGGGTAAGGTTGTTCCAGACCTTCCCTCCCCATCAAAATTCACTTTGATTCCAGACTATCAGCAATGGTTGCAATTTCTGGAAGGAAAGGGTTTCTTGTATGTCACTGTCAGACTTTTCTTATATCATATTTAAACAGCAGGAATTGAAAAGTAGTTCCTCCTTCACTTCACTGCCAACAAAATGCTTCAGGCTTCTTATTTCTGCCTGCACATGGTCCCAGTTCTCTCTCCCTTAACAACTGACAGACAGGACTCTCCCCTAAGGTCTTGTTCCTGTGAATTCAAGATGCCTCTGTCTGAAAAGAACCTGCAAGAGGTGGATAGGAGAGAATGAAAGAAAAGAAAATAACAGGAAGGAAAAATGGGAAGTGACAAGAAGAAAAATATGTGCTGATGCAGAAATGTTGCATGCTTCTTGGGCTTCCTTTCCCCTCACAAGTTTTTTTAAGATCTAAAATTAAATCTGTGCTCTCCAGACAAACAGGTGGCTACATAAGAGAGAGGCTTTTCAGGGCTGTCATAATTTTGCACCTAGTTGTCAGTCAGAGTGATACCAAACACAGTCCAGTGCTGTTTCCCATGAAAAGAGGAAAACATTTGCCAGGTTTACATTCTCCATTCTCTGACAGCTTTTCCTTACAATCTTAAGGAATATGTCGGTGTAGGGCCAGCTAAAGACAAAAAGAAGGAAATATATCAGTCTCTTTGTGTCTTAAATTCTAGCTGTGCACAACAAAGAAAGGTGATACAATTATAAACCATCTGTCTACATATGACTCAAGTGTGATTGAGTTTACACACAGAAAAACATCTTAGAAATACCCTCATCTCCTAAATCTCTTCTATGCTCAGATAATCTACTGTAACTACTTTTTCACCTATATCTCCCTTTTTTTCATTGGTATCAGTGACTTTGATGAAAGCCACCTTGTTGAAGTTGAAGATCTTTCAGCATATTCCAAAACCTCTTGGCAGACATTTGTTACTGTTATAGGAGCATCAGTAGAGTTGGTCTATTAGAGAGTGTGTGAAGAAGCAACAAGAAAAAGGTTAGGGTTTTCTTGGCTTCCTCTTTTTTCTGAAAGAAAATAACTTTTTACCTTAATGTCTTTAATGCACAGCTTGGATTCTTCAGAGATTGACAAAGCAAGTAAATAGGTGATTGCTTCACCTGTTCCTTTTTTCTTTCTCTAGAAACAAAGCATAAGTGATTTTAATATAGTACTTTGGCTACAGTTTACATTTATACTTCACAAAAATTAAAGTAACACTTTCACAGGTGTGATGAAGCATGTCAGAATACTCTAAATTCCAATTCAAAGCAAATCACCTTAATAAATACAGTATCTCACCAATTGGATTTGAGTCACAGCTGCTTGGAACACCAGGCTTCCATGTGTACTGTGGGTATTAAAGGGAGCTACACACATTTTGTTTACTTATGATACTTTTTTTCAGGATAATAACATTTATCGGTGTTCTGCTACTTCCATACAAGAGCACCTGACTGGGTGCCTACTGGGCATCACAAAGCTCTGTTTTATAAAGACAGACGTGCCTGGACTGAACTCCACACCACTGCAGCTGTTTTGCTCCTGATACCTGACCAAGCTGGGGCCATTCCCTACCTCACAACATCATGTGTTATAGACCTACATGGAAGAGAGAAACAGGAAAATCAAATTGATGTCACCTGCCACACAGCAGTTATCTCTGAACACTCAGAGACTTTCCCCTCAACTACCAGGAAAAAGAGGTTTGTACCCACAAATCAAAAATTAACAGTATGTTATGTTCTGCTGCTGTGCACCAAGGGCAGTGGCCTGTATTTGTACTGCATGCCTGGGGAAACTCTTCCCCTGGAGTTCACTGGGTCTAGGTACCACCTCCAGGATACTCAGGGTCCAGAAAGTCCACACTTTGGACCAATTTGAATGAGAGTGTAACTGGGTTTGGGGAAAAGGTAACTACAGTAAGGAAGTAAGTTTTTTTGCCCATCTTAGTTGACATGGAGAGCATGGCCTTATACAGCGATTAGGATGAAGAATAGGAAGGATGTTTTGTACTCAAGGACTTTGGAAGGTCACTGGACAGCTGAGTTAGTTGCTCCCTCCTTGCTTTTAAACCTGTTGATGSAATGAGAACTTCTTTCCTTCAAGCCTTTAACTTGAAGAACACTAACAATTAATGGGAAGCCCAGGGGGAAGCAAACAAACAAACAAACTTGTATGAGATTGCACTTGTGTGGGATTACACTTGAGACCAACACATTCTAATGTGGGTGGGGACAAGTGAACCAGACAGATCTGTATAGTTTCACCACAGTCAATAGTCTTCTAGTTCAGTCTAATTCAGTCAGTAGTGACTGCAGAATGATTTAACTTGACCAGTCAGTGGATATCTATTTGAATGTTAAATGACTTGCACTCTGAGCTTCTTTAATTGCAGTTGGAGCTAAGACACTTAGATGATGATAGTCAGATTCTTCTAGTTACATGCTTAGTTTTGAATTGACTCCTATTACTAATAACTAATAGTGCAACATCCCATTAGGCTTCAGCCCAAAATAGCTTCCATTGCTGCACCTTTACTTTATGGAAAATTTAGCCTTAATTATTCAATCACTTCTTTTCTACTTAAATTCTATCAGTTGTGAAGAGAAGAATTAATAATACTTTCAGCTAACTGAGGGTATTACTTACAGATGTGACAGCTTTGCTAGAGGTTGGTCTAAATTTTCTTCATGGTCTTCAGAGATAAATGAGCAATAACCAAGGTCAAGTGACTCCAGTTTAGACCAATTTTTTACACAGAATGAAAGAACCATTTGATCAAATTTGGTAAGACTGAGGTCTCGTAAATATATTCCAGTGAAATAATCCAATGCAGTTTTCACAAAACTTCTATCTTGAATTTCATACAAACAGTGACAAGCCTCCAAATCATGAATCAAATGTATCTTCTCTGCATGAACAGCTAAAGTTGTTTTTTGGTTAGTTTGAAGCCATGTTAGTAATTCTTGCTTAATGTCAGTTAAAATTTTGCATCCTGTTTCTTTCTCCATAGTCTGTCTTTGTTGCTCATTTAAGAGACCAAAGAGGAACCGCACAGTTAGCATGAAATCATGTCTAGAGTTTCCATAGTTTTCTAACAATTTTTTAACATTCTTCTTCGGATCTATTGGCCATTCTCTTGTTTTGCCATCATCTTCTAGTATGTAGAACAGAGATGCAAAAAACTCTTGAACACTCAGATGAATGAAACTGTAAGCATTTTCACAAGCAATGCCCTTCTGAAAACTGTTCTCATTCAGAAAAAGTGGGAGAGCTTCTCTCTGATTTAACAGGAATTCACTGATTGCCTCTTCCTCAAAGAGGACTTTCTGCTTCCAGATCCCTTCAACAGCTAGGCAACAAAGTCTCTTCAGGATAATGTGCAAGTTCTGTTTCAGCTTGCTGCTCAGAGATTTTAGTAAGCTGGAAATATAAAGGACATATATTTCTGTAGTTGTCTTGGCCGTTTGTGCAAGATCTTCACCACTTTCAAGTTGTTGTTTCATAACAGTACAAACAATCCAACACATGATGGGGATAAGGCACATGGTGAAGAGCATTTCATTTCCTTTGACAAATTGAAAGGCTTTTCTTCCCACTTCCTTATTTTCAAAAAAATTAACAAAATATTCCTCCCTCTCAACTTCTGAAAATCCCAGTATTTCAACAGAACGTTCACACTCCAAGCACTGCTCCAGCTTCTGCAGGGCAGCTGGTCTTGTTGTGATCAGCAGGGAACATTCAGGGAGAAGAGTTTTCCTAAATAAACTGCTCAGGATGATTTCCACTGGCTTCATCTCCCAGGGATTATAGCAAAGGTCAGTTTGTGCTCGATTCAGGGAAAACCTCAGTTCATCAAAGCCATCAATGATAAAGAGGAGATTTTCTGGCTTGTTCAAGATCTCTGTAAGCGGTGGATTATTACTGGGACAGCATTTGGAGAGCATGTCAGCCACACTCCCCTGAGTGGTGGTAAGATTACCTTCCCGACAATGTATGTAGAAAACATAGTCAAACTGTTTATAAAGCCCCCCTGATGCCCAGTCCAGCATGATCTTTCTTACTGTCATTGTCTTCCCAATTCCTGCAGCTCCCAAGAGTACCACAGTCTTTGGTGTCTGTCTATCCCCGTCAGGTTTAAAAAGATCACCTACAGTAATAGAAGAATTCACTTGTTCCTGCATGATTTCTGCATGTCTTCTCCCCACAGCCATGATTTCATGTTCTTTCTTTTTCTTATGGCGATGTCCACTGACAAGAACCAGCCTTGTGTATCTGGAGTTCAAAGTCACTGCCTCACCAATACGAGCATTCATGTCTTTTATCCAACAGTAATTCTTTTGTACATGTTCTCTATACTTCATCTTGTAATCTAAATCAAAAATGTGCAACAAAAGAACTTCAAATTAAATGCAATGTTCATTTGCCTTCTAAAATTAAAATCTTTCAACTGCAAAATTATTGTACCCCAAGTTCATCTAATCTCTTTCATTATAAAGTATCGTTCAGTAGGCCTTGTCTTCCTAGTCCTACTAACTGAAATGCCCATCATCCATCACAGAAATGCTATCACACTTGAGGTRAACTCAGTACTAGCACTAAGCATCCATTGCTGCCAACACATACCAGTTCCCACCAGTGACCTCTATAGTAGTACAAGCTTTTTTTCAGAAGCATCTCCCAGCTACTTTCTCATTTCCATTCTGACCCTGCTGGGACTGCAGGACTGTGGCTATGATCATACTCTTTCTGGTGGTAGGTGGAGCATGTAAGGGTAAAACCGAAGCACAGCTACTCCAGTGACACATACCTTGTGTTAATGAAGCAGCTGGTGGACTGCGTCTCAGGGCTGAAAACAAAATTACATGTGACTGTTATCAGAGCAGAATGACAGAGCCCGTCAGTGACATACGGCACATGGAGAGCAGGCAAATTCTCCCAGACTCTCTCCCTTCAGAAACTTCCCTGAAATCCCTAGGGCAGGGTAGAGAAGGAAGCACACACAGAGAGAATGTCTCTACAGACTCTAATCTCTTTCCATCATGGTCCAGGAGTGAGTGGTTCTGCAAGATGTGCAGGGATTGTCTCTCAAATGGGCAGGAAGACCAATGGAAAGAGGATACTCCATGGAATTCCATGTGTGGCAAGGGAGCACGCTAGGCTTCTCTGCATTTTTAGACTTTCACTAGAAATTGAAATACGCTTTCTCTCACAGCTTTGATGAAGGTTCTCTTGTGCCCTTTTCCAGGTGCAATCAGAAAGAAGGAAAGGAAAGTGTCAGTTTCCTTACCTTTACCTTTCTTCTCTTTCAGTTTAGCTGCAGTGTCTCTTTGGTTAATCCTTTCAAGCACACAGATAGCTACATCCACAGCAAGGTCTGCTCCATAGTGGTCACACATGTGGTCTGCAAGTTTAACTGAATYGTTGGCCTTCTTGAGTAAACCCTTAGAGAGATTGGCCATCCCATCATAATCAATATGTGATAACTTATATTTAAACTTCTCAAACATATCCAGCACAAGATCCTCCAGTGCTTCCAAAAGGATGTCCCTGGTATTATTCCCTCCTGCCATCATAGTATGTCAAGGAAATCCTGGAAAACAGAAGCAATTTAAAAATAAATTCTCTTCTAAAAGAGCCACTAGACACTCTCTGGGATGAGACTTGCTAACTGTTACAGGGCAGTGGCTTCAGCCTCTGTGCACCTAGAGTCAGTCTGCACACTGCCAGAGGCAGTGTTAGCTCTCTTGTGTTAATACCTCCAGGAACCTTTGGGTCTGCATCTCCTTGGCCCCAGATGCAGTGGGATGAAGTGCTCCTAGATCAGGATGGCAGATGAGGCTTTCTCCATACTGGTATGTAGATTAAGTGAGTTCTCTAATCATTCCTTTCTTAACAGCTGTTATCAAAACGCTGGGAGGATTTTCCAGAGCCACCAGGTAAGAGCTCATTGGGTAGTGGGATGCAGCCTGTGCATTGGCCACAAACATGCCTTTCATAGGGGACATTCTTTCACCTTTTCCTTTATATGGTTTCATCTCAATAGCGAGGAACAAAGCTCCAGGACTCAATAGAGAAAGATGAATGTACCATGTCTGTACAGCAAACATATCAGCCAAATACGAGGAGTGATACTCTGTATTATACCCAAGCAAACTGAATCATCCCCACCACCATTTCTGCATACATTGCTCTTCCTCCTCCATTTACTATGATTTTGGAGTTACTTCCTGTTTTCTAGGGCACAGGCTGTGTGATAAGTATGGCTGAACCTAGCCCTGCATAGTCCAGCTCTGGTAAACAAATGCCATCGAAATCCACCTTGGATCTCTGGAAAGCTGAACCTTTATTATGTTATGTTACCTTATAATAATATTATTGAGGGCTTAATTTTTACTTTAAGGAGCCTCTGTTTTAGAGTGCTACAGCTTTTGCCAATCATGACTATACTATGCCATTACTTTAGTCTTTTCCTGAAAACTCATGGCTATACAACACACAAGTATTGGTCAACACTTCTTTAAAACA